>NC_138770.1:128410298-128550298 GCF_965119305.1 Pelophylax lessonae
TGTACAACCCCTGGCAAAAAGTATGGAATCACTACTTTTGGAAAATGTTCATTCAATTGTTTAATTGGGTAGAAAAAAAATAAAATATTATCACAGACATGCCTCAAAACTATTTTCATTTAATGTCCCAACCTTCTGGCTTTAAGAATCACTTAAAAAAAATAAAAAAAGAAAGAAAACTGTAGTCAATTGCAACTGTTTTTGCAGATCAAGCAGAGGAAAAAAAAAGATATTACTTTGTTGCATCACCTCTGGCTTTTATAACAGCTTGAATTCTCTTAGGCATGGATTTAACTATCGACAAACAGTATTCTTCATCAATCCGGCTCCAACATTCTCTTATTGCAGGTTGGAGCCTTGTCATGGACCATTTTCTTTCATTTCCACCATAGATTTTCAGTTGGGTTGAGGTCCGGACTATTTGCAGGCAATGCCATTGACATTATATGTCTTTCTTGAAGGAAAGTTTTCATGGCTTTTGCCCTACGGCAAGATGCATTATCATCCTTAAAAATGGTGTCATTGTCACCAAACATTCTTTGAATTGATGGAATAAGAAAAGTGTCCAAAATCTCAATATAAACTTGTGTATTTATTTAAGATTTAATGTCATCTGCCTCATACCTTTACCTGACATGCAACCCCATATCATCAATGATTGTGGTAATGTGCATGTTTTCTTTAGGCAGTCTTTTTCATACATTTCCCCATGACTAAGCTCCTAGGGGTGGAGTGAAATACATTGGGGGCCTGGCCTGGTCGGAGTCTATTCTGAGGTTGTCACTCCACTCACTTCTATAGGACATCTCAGATGTGCGGCATCCAGGGGCTACCCCTCTTCTCTTGGGTCTTCATACATTTTATTGGAAGGGCACCAAACAAAGGTTCCATTATCATCACCCTGTTCAATGCAGATACATGATTCATCACTGAATATCACTTTCATCCGGTCATCCACAGTCCATGATTGCTTTTCTTTAGCCCACTGTAACCTTGTTTTTGCTGTTTAGGTGTTGATGATGGTTTTCGTTTGGCTTTTCTGTAAATCCTATTTGCTGTAAATGATGTCTTACAGTTTGGTCACAGACATTGACTCCAGTTTCTTAACATTTGTTCCTTATTTTTTTTTGTTGTGCATTTTCTGTTTTCAAGGCATATTGCTTTAGGTTTTCTATCTTGACGCTTTGATGTCTTCCTTGGTCTACCAGTACACTTCCCTTTAACAACCTTCCCATTTGATTTGTACTTGGTCCAGATTTTAGACACAGCTGACTGTGGATAACCAACATCTTTTGCAACATTCTGTGATGATTTACCTTCTTGAAGAAGTTTTATAATACTATCCTTTGTTTCTACAGACATCTCTCATGTTGGAGCCATGATTCATGTCAATCAGGTTGGCGCAACAGCTCACCAAGGTGTGCAAGAACTCTTTTATAACTGCAGACAAATTAGCAGATGTACTCTAAAGCAGATGTTTGTTTTAGAATTGCAAAGTGCATGGTGATTCCATAATATTTTCCTCAGAATTGAGTGATTCCATATTTGTTTTCCTCTGTTTGATCTGCAAAAACAGTTGCAATTGACTATAGTTTTATTTCTTTCTTTTTATTTTTTTAAGTGTTTCCTAAAGCCATACTTTGGAATGTTAAATGAAAATACTTTTGAGACATGTCTGTGATTCGTTTTTTCTACACAATTAAACAAAAGAATAAATATTTTGCAAGAGTGGCGATTTCATAATGTTTGCCAGTGGTTGTATTAGAGCAGCCTTACCCCATAAGAACCCATTTTTCTTGTCTTAAGGAACTCTTCCCTAAAACAATTATACCTACATTAGACTGATCATTTTTTTTAATATAGGATTAAATATTATATGTGACACCCTGGGCAGATCTTTTTCTACACTCTCCTGTTCTGTACGGCAACATTTTTTGTACAGCAACACTGTCATGTCTCCTAACATTGGTGGTTAGTGTAGAACTGCCTCCTTGCATTGATGGTCAGTGTGGATAGGGTATCAATTTACCATTGCAAACTGCTCAAGGATACCTTAGCAACCTTAGGAAGAACCATAGGGTTCCATGGCACCCTGGTCAAAAAGGCTGTATTAGAGTATTACCAAGAGAGCTATTAAAAAAATAGGAGGGGTATGGGAATGTAAAACAAAACCAATCTACAATAATGCCTTAAGTCAGTCATTTTATTTTTCTAGCATTCATTTGTTAAAGTGTACATAGAGGGAAAACTTTTTTGTTTGTGTTGAATATAGTTGGAATCTGTTAATCCCCTCTCAAGTTTTTCTTTTTTTTTAACTCTGTGGCCTGCTGAGATTTTTCTTTGCTTCATTTTTGGAGACCCAACTGGAAGTGAGAGTAAATCTCCCCAAAGTGGGAGGAATTCCCATCTTAGACAGTCATCACCATAACCTTTATCCTTATTCAAAGATTTCCCCTCATGTCTTGCCCTCATGACAACTGTAAAATTTAGGATTTCCCCGTTACTTTCAATCTCAGTGACAAAAGTCATCATAAAAAATAGAGGGGAAAATGTACCCAGCAGGGACAAAAGCAGCATTAAGAACTTGGCAGAGGGTCTAACCAGGGCCATCTTATCGAATGGGCACACTGGGCAGTTGCCCGGGGGCCCCACTTGTCCGGGGGGGGGCCCACCTGCCCAGCGACCCAGCCCCAGCCCCAGCCAATCTTTAGTCCTGACTCCCGTGTGCATCCCACCAACGGACTTAGCAGGTGGCAGGCGCCTGTCGGCCCTGTGCTGCTGTCAGGCCAATTGAGCCGTGGAGGGGGAGCCCACATCTGCAGGAACGCCTGTCTGCCTCCACAGGAACAGGCACACACAGGACAGTCGAGTCTAACTTCCGTCCGTGTGTGTGTTCACCGGACCCAGCCGCCGAACTTGGAAGCTGTCATTAGCCTTGTACTGCTGTACCAATAAATATTGCCTTATCGATAATTTGCATTTTTATTCTAATGGGTGATTGTGTAGGCGGGGCCCAGTGCACTGCATTGCCCGGGGGCCTATAATGCTCTTAAGATGGCACCGGGGCTAACTCTTCTGCTCTCTAGCCAAAACAAAATGTTTTGCCTTTACATAAACTTTAATGATATTCACAATTGTAGACATGTGTAAATGGTAGAGTGTTTTCCTCCTGAATTCTTCACACACCATCTGAATGACTGGGAATGTGGTAACAGTGGGCCTTCTGTGTCTAATGTTACACAAAAAAGTGTCCCTATTTTCCGTCTCAGAAAGATGTGGCCCAGAGAAGATTGGCAATAGAAGACAACACCAACGTACAGTATTTATTATTTGTTTTATTTATTTATTTTTTTATTTATGTTCATTTTCAAATTTGGACTGTGAGAGCCGGTTCACATTACAGCGATCTGACATGCCAGGGCGACCTCACAAGTCGCGGTGCGCTGCTCGCACCGTGACCTCGGAGCGGCCGGCACGGACTTCATAACATTGAAGTCTATGCAGGTCGCTCCGGGTCGCCCCAAAGAAGCTCGGGACCCTTTTTCTAAGTCAGAGCGACTTGTGTCGCTCCTATTAGAACAGGTCCACAGCTTCTCTATGGCAGGCGACCTACGGCGACCTGTCAGGCGACCAGGTTGCCTGACAGGTCGCCCCAGTGTGAACCGGCTCTTAATGACATATATTTACATTTTTTTATTGTAATGGTAACTTTATTTTCTGTATTCACATGACTAGCATACTTTTAAAAATCACTTGTATAAAATATAATAATAATAGCTACTGTCCCAAAAAAAAAGTTGAGCAAAACAGTTAAGTGAAAAAGAACTGATATATTTGACTTACGTATTGGTCTCACACATGCCTTTCCATGGCTGCTAACCTCTTGCAGCTCCTGACAAATGATACCCAAACTTTGGAAAAGAACGTGTGTGATATGTTCTACTCACCAGGACCCAGACATGAAAGAATGGCTGAAAAATCGCCTGGCCATTAAACAGCTATGTGCAGGAAACCTATTAGCATTTTTGGCAGTGGTTCAAATTACAGTGGCAGGAGGGTAAGAGAAAGATTATTCAGAAAGAGTGGCACACTTCACATTCCGCCTGGGGTCTCGTATACGGGACAGGGGGAACTGGAGCTGAGATCAGGTGCCTTTGCTTTAGAGAAAACTAAGATTTTTTTTCTACTTTTCTGCTTTACCAAATGATTAATTGTTCAATCCAAAGGTTTTTACTTATTATTTATTTTTTAAGCATTGTAAAGAGTCAGTTCGTGCCTATGTATACATTACAGCCCCCTCCAAATATCAGGACCCCTTACTTCATTTAAGAGAGCAACTATGATTATTCCTATGAACATCAGGTTGCTCAGTCACTAACCATTGGCTCCAAGATGTCCCACTGTCTGAGCCAAATGAACTTTATATATGCCTGTTGGTTGTTTCAACTGATTAATCAACAGCAATATGGCAACCTTCTATGCTGCTACTGTGGCATAAAGAGGGTGCTACATGTCACCTATAAACAATGCTACTGTATGCAAACTTTAGGCAGATTTTCAGGAATGAGTTCTAAGTTCCAGTTGATCTTTCAAGTGAGCAAAGCACAAGAGCAGATGAGAACCACTGCCAATAAAGATCTGTCTCTTGGCAGAACCATGTATGGTAAGACACTCATTGCCTCTGTAGGGTTCTTAAAAATAAAATAACCACATTATCAAATGCCATCGCTTCCATTGCTCCCTGATGTTCAGTCCATTGAGGAGGGGTTCACACTGGTGTTAAATGGATGCGGGTTTCTGTTAAAGTGATCTATAGACTAGATGGCTTTGTGTCTGTAAAACAGAGTTTCAGTATCGACTATCAATATTCTCCAAAAATCTGAAATAGGCAAAACATTTAAGGAAGGAGGAACTGGGGACAGCAAACTATGGTGTCACAAAATTTAGTGACCTTACAGATAAAGAATTTGCAAGATACCATTTAAATAGAGTTGATGCACTGCCTCCAGACAATTTGAGGGTGCACAAAATAGAGACCCCACCAAAACAAGCATCATGTGACTGGCGTAAAGCAGGTGTCATTTCAGAAGCCATAAACCAGGGCAAATGCGGTTCATGTTGGGCTTTTGCATCTGTTGGAAACATTGAGGCTCTGTGGGGAATTTGTGGAAATCCAATGAATTTGTCAGTTCAAAAAATTATAGATTGTGGTCCATGTGATGCTGGATATGTTACAGGGTATGCCTGGGATGCATATAGAGTTGTATTAAAGGAAGGTTTATTGGGACAAGTAGTGCATTCCAGGCTGGTCACAGTCCTGGGTTTGAGATTTCCAAGGCTTGGATTTCTGCCCTGCCTTTGTGTCGCTGATACGTCACATAGTGACGCCAGCTGGTCTGGCTTGGCTCCATCTGCCAACGGCTTCCACATAGCCTTTTGGGTTGCCTTCCACTTTAAGCCTTCTCAAGGGGTTCAGGTACAGCTCACCCAGTGGACCTGCAGTCATTGTCGATCACCATCTGGATACATCGGTCTGGTACAGCATTGGTTTTTATTGACCCCATTGTATTTTAAACTTTGACTTTCTCAAGTAAAGGTTTCTTACATCCATTGGCTTGTTTATACAGCACTCCAATAGCATCAATATCTGGACAGCGCTGCTCTCTTTTTCTTGGTAACTATCAGGACAAATAGAGAGGACCAATCTTCTCAGACGGAAACAGACAATAATGAAAAAAAAAATCTTACTGGCTTCTGATCTCTTCCCCCCTTTGACATTCTAAAATTGAAGAATTGCCTTCTTGATGTCCTGAGGGCCCTACAGTCCCCAATTCTCATTAAATCATTACCATATAAGCTATATGTTTATGCTGGAAAGATGATATTCCTCACCTGGATCAGAAAATCCTCTCCGTTCCTATCAGAATGCAAACAGCTTATAAATACTACCCTCCCATTATAAAAACTGACTTATGAATTCAGAAATTAACCTCTGCCCTTGGAAAAACTATGGGACCCTGGCTTTACTCAACCCATACTATTCCTGACTTGACTACCGGGGATGAAGGTTCTTCATAAATCAGTCTTTTTGTAAATCCCTTATGTTCCTTACCTGACGCACTATATAGTGTAAAAGGTATGCTTATTTTGTAATACTGCCTCCTGCTGCCAGATAATGATGCATCAATAAACAAATGGAGGCAACTTTGTTGTTTTTTTTTTATAATAAAAAAATAAATTGAATATACAAACGTGAATAATGGTGATAACTTTGTTTTAGAGACTTTTTAGTGTCACTGGAATCTTTACCAGATAATCTGAGAGGAACTGTTGGGGTTTGATAATTGCACAATGCATGTATATTCACTGGCCACTTAATTAGGTACACCTTGCATGCCCAGTACTGGGTTGGACCCCCTTTGGTCTTCAAAACTGCCCTAATTCTTTGTGGCATACATTTAACAAGGTGTTGGAAACAATCCTCAGAGATCTTGGTCCATATTGACATAATAGCATTACACAGTTGCTGCATATTTGTCAGCTGCACATCCATGATGTGATTCTCCCGTTCTACCACATCCCAAAGGTGCTCTATTGGATTGAGATCTGGTGAGTGTGGAGGCCATTGGAGTACAATAAACTCATTGTCATGTCCGAGAAACCAGTGGTGAGATGATTTGAGCTTTGTGAGCTTTGTGACATGGTGCATTATCCTGCTGAAAGGAGTCATCAGAAGATGGGTACACTGTAGCCATAAAGGGATGGACATGGTCAGCAACAATACTCAGGTAGGCCGTGGTGTTTAAACAATGCTCAATTTGTACTAATGGGCCCAAAGTGTACCAAGAAAATATCCCCAACACCATTACATCACCACCATTGATACAAGGCAGGATGGATCCATACTTTCATGTTGTTTACGCCAAGTTTTTACACTACCATCTGAATGTCGCAGCTGAAATCGAGACTCATCAGACCAAGCAACGTTTTTCCAATCTTCTATTGTCCAATTTTGGTAAACCTGTGCAAATTGTAGCCTCAGTTTCCTGTTCTTAGCTGACAGGAGTGGCACCTGGTGTGATCTTCTGCTGCTGTAGCCCATCTGCTTCAAGGTTCAATGTATTGTGCATTCGGAGATGGTATTCTGCATACATTGGTTGTAATGAGTGGTTATTTCAGTTACTGTTTCCTTTCTATCATCTTGAACCAGTCTACCCATTCTCCTCTGACCTCTGACATTAACAAGGCATTTTGTCCACCCAACTGCCGCTCACTGGATATTTTTTCTATTTTGGACCAGTCTTTGTAAACCCTAGAGATGGTTGTGCGTGAAAATCCCAGTAGATCAGCAGATTTTCAACATACTCAGACCAGCCCACATGGCGCCAACAACCATGCCACTAGGGATGGGCCAAACACCCCCTGTTTGGTTCACACCAGAACATTTTGAACAGGGAAAAAGGTCTAGCGAACATGCAAACTCTATTAAAGTCTATGGAACACGAACATGAAAAATCAAAAGTCCTTATTTTAAAGGCTTATATGTAAGTTATTGCCATAAAAAGTGTATAGGGACCCAGGTACTGCCCTAGGGGACATGTATAAATGCAAAAATATTTCTTTAAAACAATCGTTTTTAAAGGAGCAGTGATTTTAATGATGCTTAATGTGAAACAAAAAAAAATGAAAAAATCTGTTAAATATCGTGCCTGCCTTAATGTGCCTGTAAAGTGGCACATCTGTACGATGTATGGAGCCTGCTGCAGCAATACTGACATTTCTAAAGGAAAACAATGTAATTTTAACTTGCTCGCGGCTGTAATGTATTACCCGCCTCCTCGTAATACAGATTAAGAAAATTGAAAAAAATGGTGTAGCCCCCCCCCTCCAGTCATACCAGGCCCTTCAGGTCTGGTATGTATTTTAAAGGGAACCTCACGCCAAAAAAAAAAAAAAAAAAAAAGTGGCGTGGGGTCCCCCCCAAAATCCATACCAGACCCTTATTCAAGCATGCAGCCTGGCAGGTCAGGAAGAGGGGGGGGGGCGAGTGAGCGCCCCCCCTTCCTGAACTATACCAGGCCACATGCTGTCACGGGGTAACGTGGCAGAGCCTGACGTAAGAGGAGTGGCTTACCGGGTAACTGGCGTGGCACAGGTTCACCAGAGGCGCGGAGTCTAAGTGTAAGCCGGTCTTCACCAGGGCCCCAGAAGGTGGGGATGGATTTGGCTGCTTGCTAACACCAGGTCGCGGCCCCCCGGATTCCCTGGGAGAGCCAGGAACAGATCCAGGACCAATAGCCGGTAGCAGGTAAACAGATCAGGACGAGACAGGAGGATAGTCAGGACAAGCCAAGATCAGGGCGGGCAGCAGGTAATCAGAATCCAAAGACAAGCCGGGTCAGGTAAACAGGAACAGCAGATATAACAGGCACAGGATACAGGAGAGCTGAAGACAACACAGCAAAGTGCAGTGCTGCTGGGCTGTTTAAATAAGGCAGCCTGTTTGCCAATTACAGCAATTAGTCTGCTCTAGGTTAACCCTTTAGGAGACTCATGACAGCACATCAGTGTGCTCAGGAAGCATTCCTAACAGCGCCTGCGCAGGGTATTGAGTCTCTGACACATGCCCTCAACACGGGGGCCTCAAGATCCCGCCCCCCCATGTGAATTATGCATCACACTCATACCTTTTCACAAAAATGTGTAAAAAAGTAAAAACCACAGGAAACAGTTTTTGAGAAGTCCTTTATTAAAAAGAAAAAAATAGTGTCCCTCGATGTAAATCTATTGTCAACCACAACGCTTACCAGACCCAAAAAATAAAAAAGAATTAAAAAATGCCTCGCCTCCTAAGAGGGCATTGTGATTGACGATGGATTTAAATCGACGGACACTTTCTTTTTGATAAAGGACTTGTCAAAAACTGTTTCCTGTGGTTTTTACTTTTTTCCATTTTTTGGTGAATGAGTAAGGGTACAATGTACCCGATAACCATTCACATAGGGAGGGGGGGGGGCGGGATCTGGGGGCCCCCTTGGTAAAGGGTGCTTCAAGATTCCGATAAGCCCCCCACCCACAGACCCCCACAACCACAACTCAGGGTTGTCGAGAAGAGGCCCTTGTCCACAAAGAACCCTCTCCATGTTGAGGGCAAGCGGCCTGGTATGGTTCAGGAGGGGGGCGCTCACTTGTCACCCCCCTTTCCTGGCTTGCCAGGCTGCATGCTCTGATAAGGTTCTGGTATGGATTTTGGGGGTGACCCCACACTTTTTTTTTTTTAATTTTGGCGTAGAGTTCCTCTTAACCACTTAAGCCCCGGAAGATTTTATCCCCTTCCTGACCAAGGGGTATTTTGCGATTCGGCACTGCTTGACTTTAACGGACAATTGCGCGGTCGTGCGACGCTGTATCTAAACGAATTTGGCGTCCTTTTTTTCCCACAAACAGAGCTTTCTTTTGGTGGTATTTGATCACCTGTGCGATTTTTTGATCATGTGCTATAAACAAAAAAAGAGCGTAAATTTTGCAAAAATAGCAATATTTTTCACATTTTTTTATATGAAATTTCCCCCCAAAAAAATGTAAAAATCTAAATTTTTTAACATTTTCGGCCAATTTGTTTTATGCTACCTATGTTTGGTAAAAAAAATCGCAAAAAGCGTATTTTGATTGGTTTGCGCAAAAGTTATCGCGTTTACTAACAAAGGGAAATATTTTTGTCATTTTTGTTGTTTTTTATTTAACGCGTAATGGCGGCGATCTGCGATTTTTTTTGCGGTACTGCAACATTTCGGCGGACAGATCGGACCCTTGACTGACATTTTTGGGGTTACCAGTGACATTTCTACAGTAATAAGTGCTATACATATGCACTGTTACTGTAAAAATACACTGGCAGTGAAGGGGTTAACTTTTTTTGAAAGGGAGGGGCTATGTGTGTCCCTAGGGGCGTGCTTTCTACTGTGATTGGCTGTGGCTTCAGGTGTATGAACAGTGATCAACGGTTCTACATAGTAGAACCGTATGATCATCCTTCATACATGGGGGGAGAATGACAGGCAGCTTGTTTACACAAGCCGCCTGACTTTCTCCCTCTCCCCCGATGATCGCAGAGTGACTGGCGGACATCGGGTCCGCCGGTCACACGCGCGGGGGGGGGGGGGTGCGTGACTGCGTGGGAGCGCGCCTCCGGCGGCGCTCGCTCCCTAGACCCTCACAAGCTAGCGACGTAGACCTACGTCGCTTTGCCTGTGAGGGGCTGACTGCCGACGTAGATCTGCGTTAGGCAGTCGGCAAGTGGTTAAAAACCATACCAAACCCAAAGGGCCTGGTATCGATTTTGGAGGGGACCCCACGCCGTTTTTTTTTTAATTCTGTCATAAGGTTCCCCTTAACCACCTGAATACACTTTTACCCCCTTCCTGTCCAGACCAATATCCAGCTTTTTATTCAGCTCATTGGTGTCTATGGGAAATATTTGTCAGCTTGACATGACACTGCTCCCTGTCTTTAACATTGGCGTCTATGGGAAATCTTGGTTAGCTTGACATGACACTGCTCCCGAACCATAAGTGACAGGGACACCAAATTTGGGGAGCACCAAGAAGGGACCCACATCCAAGAGGGGACTACAACATATCCATACATTTTAAAAGTGGGGTATGCCTGTACACCACGCTGACTGTACTAACCTGACTGAACTCACTATCTACTAACTACCTGCTTAATCTCTACTGTCACACACTATACACGGCTGCCGTGTAAGCAGAAACCTTATATAGTGTGGGGCGTGGACTTAGCCCTAAAACTTAGCACTCTGCCTTTGGCCAATCATGGCTCTCACAGTACATTGTGCTGTGATTGGCCAAAGCATAAAGGTCAGGTGCATGCTTTGGCCAATCATCAGCAATCAATGCACTGCAAGAGCGCAGTGCATTATTGGGTGCTCATCGGCGGGCAAACTTACTGCCGAGTGCCCCATTTGTTTGTGTGTTCAGCAAACACACGAACAGCTGATGTTCCAGTCGAACTTACGTTCAACTCTAACACAGAGCCCATCCCTTCATGCCATGTTCAAAGTCACTTAAATCCTCTTTCTTCCCCATTCTGATGCTTGGTTTGAACTTCAGCAAATCATCTTCACCACATCTAGATGCCTAAATGCATTGAGTTGCTGCCATGTGATTGGCTGATTAGCAATTTGTGTTACCAAGCAACTGAACAGGTATACCTAATAAAGTGGCCGGTAAATGTATATGTTTGTGTCTAGGTACACCTATCAATGAGGCGTTGAAATGTATAACCTTTACCACCACAACAAGGCCTAGCATGTTTAGGCTTGTAGTCCACCTCAGCAATGTTTGGAATACTGGGATTTGAAGTTTCACAGAAGTAAGAGATGTGACATAATGTGTGACATGTGGCAAGCTCTTTGGGATAAAAAAGGCCTTATGTCAGTGGCCAGTTGGGGGAAAATGCTCAGCATCAGTAGTTTACAAGAGGAAAAATGTCTGGTGTGGGTGGTCAACTCAAGGAAAAAAATGCTTGGTGTCAGTGTCTGAAGAAGGATGAATACCCTGGTGTTTATATTCAGAGGGGGCCAGTAGGGAAAAAAGAAAACAAATAATGCTTGTGCGGGCAAGAAAAAAAGCTCTGGTGCCAGTGGTGTCTAGAGGGGTATATTAGAGGTCAGCAGAGGCTGAGAGGGTGCCAGTTGGGTCTGGAGGGCACAGTGGAGGTCAGTGGAGGCCAAAGGGGTACAGTGAAAGTCAGTGGGGACTGGAGGGGTACAGAGGAGGTCAGTGGGGGCCGAAGTGGTACAGTGGATGTCATTTGGGGCCAGAAGGGTACAGTGAAGGTCAGTGGGGGCTGGAGGGCTACAGTGGAGTTCAGTGGGGGCTGGAAGGGTACAGTGAAAATCAGTGTGAGGTGGAGGAGTACAGCGGAGCTCAGTGAAGGCTAGAGGAGTATAGTGAAGATCAATGGGGGCTGGAGGGGCACGGTGGGGATCAGTGGAGGAGGGGTACAGTGAAAATCAGTGTGGGGTGGAGGGGTGCAGTGGTGTAGCCAGCAGTCATTCTTCATATGTAAACCTTGGTATTGTTTTACATTTTATAAACCTTTTTAAGTGTATTTTTTCCATTACATTAATTTACTGATACAACTAAATCAATAAAAAAATGGGACATTTGTGGAGAAAAGAGAGATAGAGGGGTATGGGTCAAGTCAGATGTTGTTTGGACTTTCTGTGCACTTTTTGTGCATCCGCAAGTCCGCATCAACTTCAATCTCAGTACTTCTGGCAGGGTGGTAGGTCTGAGTATTCAGCAGCCATGGTGGCTGGACAAACCATTTGGTCCAGCCTTGCCCACTAATAATAGGTTGTTTTGTGAGTGAATACCACTGAAGCCTGGTGCCTTGGACAGAGTGTAAGACCCAAACACATGCAACGCCTGACAGTAGCAGTTTGGCTGCTGTATTGGGTTACAGTACAGATGGGCATCGCATGAGCCTCTCATCTCTGGTGTACTAATTAGTGATGGACGAACATCTGATGGGACGGTTCGCGAACGCGAACGTGCAAACTCGCTCAAATGTTCGCGAACCGCAGGTTCACGGCGGGTCCCATTCATTTTAATGGCAGGCAAACATGAAAAACCTCCAGGTCATATTTGCAGCCACAAAATACTTACTAGCTGTGCACACATAGTCCCACAACATGGACACTGACATACCAGAAGTATTAAGCGAATCTGCGATCGACAACTACAAGCATTCTTTTTTTATCTGCAAAATTTCGTCAATTCAGGAGCACATAAAGGCCATGGAGGAGAGGCAACGCCAGGCTATGAAGGGGGTGCAGGAAATGATCCTGCTATTGGAAAAGTTGCCATAAATTTTTTTTTTTTAATAAGTTATATAAATCGTTTATACAGTTATAACGTGTATTTCGTTTTTTGTAATATTGCTCAGATTTAGTATAATAGCTCGGCCTAAGAGTTGGTTCACACTACTCCGACATGGGACACGACTTGTGTGCCCTCAAGTCGCCCCAAGTCTCTTGTCATCACAAATTCAATGTAAATGAAGGAGAGCCGTCTTAATATGCACTACTGAAGTCTCTCCGACTTCAGAAAAGTTTCCTGTACTACTTCAAGGCGACCTGTATCCGACTTGTGCACATAGACTTCAATGGGAGTCACCTCTAAGTTGGATCCTTATCTATTTTCAAGTGACTTGTTATCAGACTTTCCAGGAAGAAGAAAGAGATTAGCCAGGCATTCCCCACAGAAAAAGTTGCCTATCATGTAAGTCTATTCAAAGTAGTGCACAAGTCTCTTCCAAGTCTCTAAACAAGTCTCTTCAAAGTCACGCTAAAAGTCGCTCCTTCATGGGGCGACTTTCTGGTCGCTGTAGTGGGAACCGGCTCTAAATCAGCCAGAAATGACAGCAGCCGGTAAATACATGTCAAATACATATAGGGTTCATTAACACGTCTGTAAAATGGGTCCACATCCATTCCACAATTTAGCGGAACGTTTACAGACCCATTGATTTTCAATTGCAGTCTGAAAAATTAGGCATTCACAGGATACAGAAGTAAGTGTCGGCCAGTACAGGCCCCAAAAATTAGTCCACAGGCGTTCACCTGACAGCAAAGAACTTTTTATTCTGTGGCTGGAGGTACATTAGGCATTCACAGGATAAATAAGTGTCGGCCATCCCCAGGCCCCAAAAATTAGCCCACAGGCATTCACCTGGCAGCAAAGAACTTTGTATCCTGTGGCTGGTGGTACATTAGGCATTCACAGGATAAAAAAGTGTCGGCCATTACAGGCCCCAAAAATTAGCCCACAGGCATTCACCTGACAGCAAAGAACTTTGTATTCTGTGGCTGGAGGTACATTAGGCATTCACAGGATAAATAAGTGTCGGCCATTACAGGCCCCAAAAATTAGCCCACAGGTGTCCACCTAACAGCAAAGAACTTTGCATTCTTTGGATGGAGGTACATTAGGCATTCACAGGATACAGAAGTAAGATACCAGTCATAATACTTTTTTCTAATTGCGTTTGTCACTCTTTGTAGTTGTAGTATCGCTGCAGAACCATTCACCAGTCACAATGCTGCACAATACAAATCTACTATATTATGCTTTCTAAATTAGAAAGTATATTATAAGTGTATTACACCCCTATATACTGCACACCAAACAATAGTACACCTATACCAGTCCTTAAAAGGACTTTTGTGGACCTATTAGCAATAGCTAGCGATTTCTGTCACTAACAGTCAATCCCTGTTCCACACAGCAACCTCTCCCTACACTGACAAAAGACAGAATGTAAAATGGCAGCCAGATCCGGTCTATTTATAAGGTAGGGGGTATGTCCATGTGCTGAAATGTCTCAATTGGCTGTCCTGTACCACCTGATGGATGTGCCATGGGGCAAATTTCTTCACAATGTAAAAGAATATGGCGGTCACGAATATCGCCATATGTTCGCATGTTCGGCGAACGAGCAAAGTTCACTGTAAACTGACCACTGGGTGAACCGCAAGGCCATCTCTAGTACTAATGAATGGGAATGCAGGCAGGCTTGTTGCACAAAGCACAGCCATCATGTCACCCTGACTGTTGTCCAGGTCCCCCACATGACAGAACAAGGTGCCTCCTGAGGCACAAATATCAGCCCTGCCTATACCTAACATTGTACAGCTATCTCAAAACTGCACAATCCATTTCAGCAGGACCTTAAAAATCCAAGTGAACTGTAGACATCTAGAAATTTCCGTGTTGTCTATGTGTTGATTCTTTACCTTTGGCTGGCTACAGTAAAACATACAAACACTTCCCTGCTTCCCTGCATTGATTGTTGACAGAGGGACATGCATTTTTTACAGAACCCTGGAATCCACAGGAAAAAAACATGTTTAAAAACATAGTTTGGCAACATGTATCTATGGTCAAAGTATAAAATAATTTATTCACTTGTATTAATCATTAATTATCCTTAATGATCTTGAAGTTGGTAAACTTACTTTGTGAAGAATCCCACACATTTACTTCCTTGAATTCTGTGGCACGTATTTACTATGCCCTGTAAATCGGTATTGCTGTGTCATACATTTCACAGAGCTGCAAAGGTGCTTAGAGGTAGAGTTTCAGGAGGCAGATTCAGTACAAGAATCACTGCTAGCAGGCGGCAAGGTACCATGGGATATGTATCCTTAAAAATTGAAACTAAACCAAAGGAATGAGTAGAAGAGAAACAGCAAAGGATGCAGGGATTCCAGGAAGTTGTTGAAAGAGATGGCCAGCAGACAGGCCGCAATCCCAACATGAAAGGTGATTTTTGAAGCAAACTTGTATTGGATTTTCAAAAATAACTATTGTTTGTATTGTTATTACATGCTATAAAAATAATTGGGACATATAAAGTATAAAATGATTGGGATTTTATTAAAAAAAAAAAAACTTACAGTAGCCTGTTTTTCATTCATTAAATGAACAAATAGTTTAACTGCGCTGGAGCTACATTCTGTATAATCTTGGGCCCCTGTGCATGAACAGTTTGTGGGCCTTTCATTTAACTACTACCAAAGTAAGAATTTCTTATACTTAAATATTGTGGACTGATAGATATACCAAGTGGTTAATAAATAGAGAAGGTGAGCGGGGGTTCCTTTTTTTTGAAGAATACATTTATATTTTTTTAAACTTCTTTATGAGAACTGTGCTGTATGAGCTCACTGCCTTGAACAGATAAAACATTTGGGAAATCCCCTCATTTACTCTCAGGGCTGAACTGTAAGACATAAAACTGTTTTATGAGTTTCTTTCAGGTTTTCTAATCTAAGTTCAAAATGTATCACCTTTGTCACTATAATTGGGATTTTCAGAAGAATTCCAAGTGAAAGGAAAGTGTTTGTTACAAAGTGGAATACATTGCAACATCTGTTATAAAAAAGTCACACATTCGTGTTGTTTTGGCATTCATAGTGTCACATAAGTATTTGCTAACTTGCTATCTTCTTATAATAGGTTGCATAACTTTTATTTTACCTAAATGTAAAATATTAATGCTTTATATTTATTAAGCTGATTTCATGTTATTGCTGAAATTGTTCTGGAAATGCTATTGGCCTACCTGTGATGCTGATACAGTGTATTCAAAACTTTGAGTCTCTGAACTGAAATGTATGCAGATCAGGAGTTCCAACTTCCCTCTGACTTCACTTACTGCATACTTGTCCCGGGTCATGATTCACAATATATGGAAACCAGGGAGTTAACATTTTTTAGGTGGGTCAGCAGCAGCAGCAGCCTCCATATTGTTAGTATGTGGTTATTTTCAGGTTTCCTTTTGTGGCAGGGCTGTAAAGGGTATTGTGCATTGGTGGCATGTAATGGCCTGGCCAAAAGTCTAGGCAAAGTGCTTGCCATATTTTGCCACTTCAGATGCCAAGGTCTGCTAGTACTTTAGGAATCTCAACCTATAGTTGGCCACTCACTAAAACTAGAGGAAAAGCGGTTTAACCTTAAAGTGCGTAAGGGGTTCTTCACTGTAAGAGCGGTAAGGATGTGGAATTCTCTTCCACAAGCAGTCGTATCAGCAGGGAGCATTGATAGTTTCAAAAAACTATTAGATGGGCAACTTAGAGACCACAACATACAGGGGTATACAATGTACGGTTAAAAGCAAACACACACACACATCATAGGTTGAACTGGATGGACGGTAGTCTTTTTTCAACCTCACTAACTATGTAACTATGTATAGTCATTTCTCTTGATGTAGAATCATGAATGATAGTACAACACTCTCATAAATCATGGTAGGCCCACAAAGGGCAAGCCATGCAATAATGTGTACTGTACAGAAAGACAAGCATTACAACATATATTCTGTAATTAATAATACAGTTATGTGTAATGTGCCTTGTACTGGGGGGGGGGGGGCATGAATATCCCAGTCAATGATATTTTACTGGGCTGGGGAGAGAATCACAATTTTAATTTGCAATGACCCAAAAAGATTGGTTTGTAATAATGAGGTTTCTGTGAGTGTTTTTTTGACAACACTAGTCAAAGACTAGAATACAATGGACATACCCAGTTGCAACAGCTTCATTTAATGTATATCTAAAGCCAACATAGAAACATAGAAACATAGAATGTGTCGGCAGATAAGAACCATTTGGCCCATCTAGTCTGCCCAATATATCTGAATCCTATGAATAGTCCCTGGCCCTATCTTATATGAAGGATCGCCTTATGCCTATCCCATGCATGCTTAAACTCCTTCACTGTATTTGCAGCTACCACTTCTGCAGGAAGGTTATTCCATGCATCCACTACTCTCTCAGTAAAGTAATACTTCCTCATATTACTTTTAAACCTTTGCCCCTCTAGTTTAAAACGGTGTCCTCTTGTGGTAGTTTTTCTTCTTTTAAATATGCTCTCCTCCTTTACCGAGTTGATTCCCTTTATGTATTTAAAAGTTTCTATCATATCCCCTCTGTCTCTTCTTTCTTCCAAGCTATACATGTTAAGGTCCTTTAACCTTTCCTGGTAAGTTTTTTCCTGCAATCCATGTACTAGTTTAGTAGCTCTTCTCTGAACTCTCTCTAGAGTATCTATATCCTTCTGGAGATATGGCCTCCAGTACTGCGCACAATACTCCAAGTTATGGTCTTACCAGTGTTCTGTACAGCGGCATAAGCACTTCTCTCTTTCTACTGCTTATACCTCTCCCTATACATCCAAGCATTCTGCTGGCATTTCGTGCTGCTCTATTACATTGTCCTCCCACCTTTAAGTCTTCTGAAATAATTACTCCTAAATCCCTTTCCTCAGATACTGAGGTCAGGACTGTGTCAAATATTCTATATTCTGCCCTTGGGTTTTTACGCCCCAGGTGCATTATCTTGCACTTATCCACATTAAATTTCAGTTGCCAGAGTTCTGACCATTCTTCTAGTTTTCCTAAATCCTTTTCCATTTGGCATTTCCCTCCAGGAACATCAACCCTGTTACATATCTTTGTGTCATCATCAGCAAAAAGACAAACCTTACCATCGAGGCCTTTTGCAATATCACTTATGAAGATATTAAACAAAATTGGTCCCAGTACAGATCCCTGAGGTACCCCACTGGTAACATGACCTTGTTCTGAATGTTCTCCATTGACTACAACCCTCTGTTGTCTGTCACTCAGCCACTGCCTAATCCACTCAACAATATGGGAGTCCATGCTCAATGACTGTAGTTTATTGATAAGTCTTCTATGTGGGACAGTTTCAAAAGCCTTACTAAAATCTAGATATGCAATGTCCACTGCACCTCCACCGTCTATTATTTTAGTCACCCAGTCAAAAAAATCTATAAGATTTGTTTGACATGATCTCCCTGAAGTAAACCCATGTTGTTTTTCATCTTGCAATCCATGGAATTTAAGATGTTCCACAATTCTATCCTTTAATAGGGTTTCCATTAATTTTCTAGTCAGTGTTATTTTGCTGGATTGGGGACAGGTGAGTATAAGACTTGCAGGGGGTACTGTGGACAAAGGGGGCTACGATGGACTAAGGGTCCTGTTTATTCTTGCAAAAAAAAAAAAAAGGGCTATTTACTTGTCGTTGCATCCATATACAGCAAAATTACAATCCAGGCTCTATAGAAGAGTAGAACGTTTCTTGACCTATACAGTTAAAAACTAGACACATTACACATGACTTATTATTGACTAAATTACTTTTGTGAAGCCTGTCTTCCTGTTCTGGCATATAGTACATATGATTACATTTCTGGTCCTTTGTGGCTCTTTCATGATTTGTGATTTAGTTATAGTTTTCTCCCTTTATAGGCTATATATTGTGCATTTACTATAGTTCCTGTTGTAGGTAAAAGGACGGGTGAGAACATATAAACACATCTATAAGTTTAAGTTTCAGTATGTGTAAAATGGTGCACATTGGATATCACATATGGTTGTGTTCACATCACATACAGGAAGAACAATTGGACATTTATGGGTTGATATTCCGGCTCCTGTAAATGGCTGCTGGTAGTGTGGTTTTACTCAAAGACTGACACTTCACTTTTAATGTTAAACGTACAAGTAGAGAGCAGGAGAAAACTCTACAGAGAGTCTCTATATTAATTTTCTGGCAAGCCATCTGTTTCAAAAGGGTAATGCTACCAGCTTTTAGAACCATTATTTTGCAGTTCTCTAAAATTAAGAAAACAAATGCCTACAAGTACCTATTCACACTAGTCCATTTTCTTGCATACGTCAATTTGAATGTATGAAAATGCATTTTAAGTAGGAATTCCATTCTTTCCTGTAAGTAGTCCACATATATGCACTGCAGGTTAGTATGTTTTTGAAGGGAAACTAGTGGAGAAGGAGAGCACCCTAGTGAACTGTGGTGGAGAGTAAATGTGTTACAAAATAAATTATATTTATGGTAATTTGGGAAAATTTGTGAAGTGGCATCTCAAAGAATCCATCCTTTGGAATAGGAAAAAAATGGCCCATCTTAGGCCTCATGCACACAGACATTTACATGCTCTTGAGTCTTGTAGTGTAAAACTTTTAATGCTTGCCTTCACCTGTGCCACGTACAGCCCCCCCATACTGATAGTGAGTGGCTGCTTGGGGCCATACACTTGTAAGTGCTGATGGCTTCTGCAGCAGTTTTACCTGCACGTCTGTAAAGTATATTTCCCCAAGTGCAAAAGTGGCATGTCCAGGAAATATTCTGCATGTGCATGTGTGGGTAAACGCCAGTGCAAAAGTCATTGGTGCTTACAAGAGTATGATCATGTACAGTCATCCACTTGTATGTGCTGCTGTATGTGACACCACAACACCATGGGTGCTGGAAAGTTCCTGAAATTTTATGCTACAAGACTCAAGAGCATGTAAACGTTTGTGGGCATGAAGCCTAAAAGTGCATATTTTAAATTCAAAATATGGAAAAGACAAAAAGTTACAGCCTTCTTTATTGGCTGAATCTCACCTAATGCTGTATACCAGTAATTAGTACTTTGTAAAGATAGATGTGAATGAAGATGATGGACACAGCTTTTCCTGTAACAAAATCCCTCATTGCAGAGAAAATGCTTTTTGTACATGTCATATTTGACTTAAGCACAGAGCAAGAACAACAAAGGACAACAAAAATTCTATAGCATGTACAAGAGGAAAATAGATTTTTTTTTTTTTCAAATGGAACCTTAGGTGTGGATATCTGAGGGTACTCAGACTCTACAGCTTGGGGGATTGTGTTATAGGATACATGGCAACAACGCTTGGCACTTTGTGTGTGCCGGTCTGATTGATCCTCTGATGCCATTACCAGCCCATTCAAAATTGCAATGCATGCTAACACCTGCACTTTGAAACACCACAGCAGACTGCAAATGTGTGAAGGGGCACCAAACATTTAAAGTGGAAGACCAGTCAACTACTATCTAAGATTAAACCTGTTCCCTCACTCATTTTAAGGCATATACTAGCTTCCCTGTTAAGGAAAGATGTTTATACTTATCTATTCTGAAGGGGCTCCAGGTCATTCACATGATTCACTCAGTGGCCGGCCTCAGTGAAGAAGAGAGATCACCTACAATTTCTGCAATTCCTGAGTAGTGTCGTCACCCATAGGCTTACTTTGGGGCATTCGTTGTTGGGTGTTCCTCCTCAACACTGAAGTCAGCACTGGGAGCCAATCATGTGACTGAACTGGAGCACCCTCATAATAGGTAAGTATAGGCATCTTTCCTTGACAGGGTAGTTAATATAGGGCCTAGAATAGGGGTGGAAGCAGGTTTAAGTTTAGATAGTATTTGACTGAACTTCTAACTTTAAGCATGCTCCCTCAACCTCCCAAATCTGTGCCTCCCTATTGGTCTTTGCAGGAAGTCAGGAAGGGTTGGGCACATGCTAGATTTTTCAGCTAAAGAAAAAATTGCCTTACGCCAAACGAGGCCCTTGGCTACCAGCGCTCAACCACTCAAAATCAATTAAAACATAAAATATATTATTGTACATGAATAAACCATTAGGACATAACCTTCAATCAACAATGATAACAACCAATGGAAAAATGGGGGGCTTTTGAGCGGGTAGCTCCATAACTAGACAAAGGAATCTGACAGACTAGGGGTGCCGATGTCAAAAAGGAGAAGGGACTCCATCTGTGAAAACAAATGCGGGGAAGGGGAGACAGTACGACCACTCTAGTGTAGTAAGTTCCAACCCATTTTAATAAAGAAGGTTTAAAGATTTGTACTCACAAAGGTGCATGAGAAACCTGCATGCAAATACAAAGGGGAGGATGAGCCTGTAGTAACAGCACTGTCCCAAACATGTACAGCTGGATGGAAGAGCCACTGATGACAGAGTCCGGATCACTGTGCTGCTGGATGGGGAGCTGCTCTGACAGTCTGACATGCTCGGTTTCCTCATTCCCAGGATGGATGGCCAATGGATGGTTTAGTCCAGGTTCAAAGGACGCGTTTGGAACAGTGCTGGTACTACAGCCTCATCCTCCCCTTTGTTTTTACATGCGTGGTTCTCATGCACCTTTGTGAGTACAAATCTGTTAATCCTTTTTTATTGAAACTGGTTGGAACTTACTGCACTAGAGTGGTTGCGCTGTCTCCCTATTCCCTCATTAGGATTTTCAGCTGCCTATACTGTACTGTACATGCAATTTTAACTGCATTTGCATTTTTCATCACACAATTAGTTTAAATGATTCATGTTTGTGACAGGTTTGCTTTAAAGAGGGTGTCAAGGGGTCTGTGGTAGTGAGCCTTTATAGATCCCCAGCTCAGGATTCCCCAGGACGCGGAGTCTAAGCCCCAGCCTGCTTCTTAACCAGGGCCCCTGATGGTGGGGATGGACTTGCAGCAGACTGGAACCAGGTCGCGGCCCCCAGGTAGGCCCAGCTGAGAATGTGGAGACCGCTGGGTAAACAGGAGACTATAAGGAGATCTAAGAGACAAGCCGAGGTCAGGACAGGCAGCAGACAAACGTAGATGGAGAAACAAAGCCGGGTCGGTACACAGGAGATCAGATACAATAGCCAAGGGATACACAGATGGGAGCTCAGAGAACAGCGAAGTTGCTCAAGCAAGGAACAGTGCACTGAGCATGTGTATATATAGGGAAGCAAACAGGGAGGTGACCCAGGAAGTAATTGACAGGAACAGGATATAACCCACAGTGGAGCAGGCGACGCCCATAGGAAACAGAGAAGCCCAAAGTACACATGTGAAGGGAGGCAAAACAGAAGCACTGCAGCAAGGAGGTAAGAATATACAGACAAAACTATAGGCTAACTTGTGACAGAGGGTATGTGACTCCTCTTCAATGTGACATAACACACCTACCATTGACCATCATCTCTGAAACTTATCTCTTTGTTCTGTTGGGCATGTGTGCAGTTCTGTGCCCTTATCACAAAAAAGCCAAGAGCTTCTCAATGACAAACTTCCTGTAACTGCCTAGGCAGCCCATACTGCTGCCTAGGCCATAACTGGTGGGCCATTGGACCAATAACAAGGCTCCACCATCTGATACTAACAGTCCTAACATGATATATACATATATATAAAAATAAGAATAATTTTCCTAAACCTCTTTTTTTTCTTTACATGTTATTTGATTCTATGTAGTAATTTCAACAGCTCCCCTTTTTTAAAACAACATTTTAATTTTCCTTCAGATCAGAGCCATTCCTTAAAAGCAGTTTTGAAAACCCGCTGCAGGGGCCTGGCTATAGCGGTTGACCTTTCAGAATTTTTTTAAAATAAAGCACCTGAGCTGCCAGGGCTTCTGGGGATGGAAAAATAATCCAGCGTACAGAACATGAAGCTCTTACGACTAAAGCTGAGAATTCAGAGTAATGGCAATAAGCAGCACTAACCTGTTAGAAATCTAAAAGAAAAACAAATTAGTCAACATACAAGTATTTGTATATAATGAGAACGTGAGTGGCTTTTTTGTGTGAGAAATGCCTGCACAAACAGAGTTTCTAAAAAGTCCCCGTGTTCACAGCCTTCAAACCTATTTTACATAGGTCAAGAAGAAGTCAGAAAGCTGTTTGACACATATGATATATATATATATATATATATATATATATATATATATATATACAAACCTGATTCCAAAAAAGTTGGGACACTGTACAAATTGTGAATAAAAACAGAATTCAATGATATGGAAGTTTCAAATTTCAATATTTTATTCAGAATACAACATAGATGACATATCAAATGTTTAAACTGAGAAAATGTATAATTTTAAGGGAAAAATAAGTTGATTTTAACCACTTGCTGACTGCCGCACGACTATTTACGGTGGCAGTCAGCCCCGTACAGGCAAAGTGACGTAGTACTACGTCTCTCGCCTGCGAGCTTCTAGGGGGCGAGCATGCACCACCAGAGGCGCGCTCCCGCCCCCGCTCGTTCACGGACATTCCAGCGCGAGTGACCGGCGGCACCGATGTCCGCCGGTCACTCGCGATCTCCCGTTGGAGAGGGAGAAAGGCAGGCGGCTGATGTAAACAAAGCCGCCTGTCATTCTCCCTGGGGTAACTGCAGAGATCATACGATCCTGCTATGTAGGATCATATGTCTCTGTGGTTACATGAAAAGCCACACCCCTTTACAGTTAGAAGCACGCCTCTAGGGACACATTTAACCCCTGCATCTCTAATAAAGTTAACCCCTTCCCTGCCAGTGTCATTTTTGCAGTAACAGTGCATTTGCATAGCACTGATTACTGTAGTAATGTCACTGGTACCCCCAAAAGTGTAAAAAATGTCAGTCAAGGGTCCGATCTGTCCGCCACAATGTCGCAGTCCCGCAAAAAAAATTGCAGATTGCCGCCATTACTCGTTAAAAAAAAAAAAAACAATAAAAATGACAAAAATCTTTCCCTTAGTTAGTAAACGCAATAACTTTTGCGCAAACCAATCAAAATACGCTTATTGAGATTTCTTTTACCAAACATATGTAGCAGAAAACAAATTGGCCTATAATGTTAAAAAATTTAGATTTTTATATTTTTTTGGGGGGAATTTCATATAAAAAATTTGAAAAATATTGTTATTTTTTCAAAATTGTCGCTCATTTTTTGTTTAATGTAAAAATCGCAAAGGTGATCAAATACCACCAAAAGAAAGCTCTGTTTGTGGGAAAAAAAGGACGTCAATTTCATTTGGGTACAGCGTCGCACGATCACGCAATTGTCCGTTAAATTCACGCAGTGCCTAATCGCAAAATAGGGCCTGGTCTTTGAGCAGCCAAATCCTCCGGGGCTTAAGTGGTTAAATTTCATGGCATCAATACATCTCAAAAAGTTGGGACAAGGCCATGTTTACCACTGTGTGGCCTCCCCTCTTCTTTTTATAACAGTCTGCAAATGTCTGGGGACTGAGGAGACAGGTTGCTCAAATTTAGGAATAGAAATGTTGTCCCGTTCTTGTCTAATACAGGCTTCTAGATGCTCAACTTTCTCAGGGCTTCTTTGTCGCATCTTCCTCTTTATGATGCGCCAAATGTTTTCTATGGGTGAAAGATCTGGACTTCAGGCTTGCCATTTCAGTACCCGACTCCTTCTTCTACACAGCTATGATGTTGTAATTGATGCAGTATGTGGTCTGGCATTGTCATGTTGGAAAATGCAAGGTCTTACCTGAAAGAGACGATGTCTGGATGGGAGAATATGTTGTTCTAGAACTTGGATATACCTTTCAGCATTGATGGTGCCTTTCCAGATGTGTAACCTGCCCATGCCACCCACACTCATGCAACCCCATACCATCAGAGATGCAAGCTTCTGAACTAAGCGCTGATAACAACTTGGGTTGTCCTTGTCCTCTTTAGTCCGGATGACATGGCGTCACAGTTTTCCAAAAAGAACTTAAAAATTTGATTCGTCTGACCACAGAACAGTTTTCCACTTTGCCACAGTCCATTTTAAATGAGCCTTGGCCCAGAGAAAACGCCTGCGCTTCTGGATCATGTTTAGATATGGCTTCTTTTTTGGCCTATACAGTTTTAGCCGGCAATGGCGAATGACACGGTGGATTGTGTTCACCGACAATGTTTTCTGGAAGTATTCCTGAGCCCATGTTGTGATTTCCATTACAGTAGCATTCCTGTATGTGATGCAGTGCCGTCTAAGGGCCCGAAGATCACGGGCATCCAGTATGGTTTTCCGGCCTTGACCCTTACACACAGAGATTGTTCCAGATTCTCTGAATCTTTGGATGATATTATGCACTGTAGATGATGATAACTTCAAACTCTTTGCAATTTTCTCTGAGAAACTCCTTTCTGATATTGTTCCACTATTTTTCGCCGCAGCATTGGGGGAATTGGTGATCCTCTGCCCATCTTGACTTCTGAGAGACACTGCCACTCTGAGAGACTCTTTTTATACCCAATCATGTTGCCAATTGACCTAATAAGTTGCAAATTGGTCCTCCAGCTGTTCCTTATATGTACATTTAACTTTTCCAGCCTCTTATTGATACCTGTCCCAACTTTTTTGTAATGTGTAGCTCTCATGAAATCCAAAATGAGTCAATATTTGGCATGACATTTCAAAATGTCTCACTTTCAACATTTGATATATTATCTATATTATACTGTGAATAAAATATAGGTTTATATATATAGTATCTGACAAAAGTGAGTACACCTCTCACATTTTTGTAAATATTTTATATCTTTTCAAATGACAGCACTGAAGAAATTACACTTTGCTACAATGTAAAGTGAGTGTACAGCTTGTATAACAGTGTAAATTTGCTGTCCCCTCAAAATAACTCAACACTTTATTAATGTCTAAACTGCTGGCAACAAAAGTGAGTACACCCCTAAGCTAAAATGTCCAAATTGGGCCCAAAGTGTTAATATTTTGTGTGGCCACCATTATTGTCCAGCACTGCCATAACCCTGGAGTTGGCATGGAGTTCACCAGCGCTTCACAGGTTGCCATGGGAGTCCTCTTCCACTCCTGAGTGAGTGAAAATGTCCAAATTGGGCCCAATTAGCCATTTTCCCTTCCCAGTGTCTTGTGACTTGTTAGTGTTATGTGGTCTCAGGTGTGATTTGGAAGCGGGTGTGTTAAATTTGATTTTATCGCTCTCACTCTCTCATACTGGAAGTTCAACACGGACAAGCATACTAAGGACATGGATTCCTGGAACCATGGATTCCTGGAAACAAAATAGAAGTCAGCGCTTTACATCTGAAGACTAGCTGCTAGCAAATGAAAGGCAATATACTAAACCTTCAGTGATTAAACAAAAACATATACAGTATCTCACAAAAGTGAGTACACCCCTCACATTTTTGTAAATATTTTATTATATCTTTTTATGTGACAACACTGAAGAAATTACACTCAAAATAACTCAACACAGCCATTAATGTCTAATGTCGATCTGACCGATCTGACCGCATTGCATTGTGTGAATTGTGTATCCATTGATGGGAGAATACGGTGGTTGGAGACAGAAATGATGGTCAAGGTAGAAGGAGTGACCTTTTCCATCTAATATTATTGGACTCAATATTAAAGCCTTGCAAAAAACGGGGGTGACCAGCGCTATGGAGTTGTGTAAATGATATATGAAAATTAACAGGTGTAAGCTGCCAACAACCAAACCCTTGGGGGTTAAAGAATAAAATAGGTGCAAAGAGGTTGCAACGGCGCTACCTTTAAAGTGATTAAGTGCTATGTGAATGATGTGCCAACATAAATAGTGGTGCTCAAACACTATTAAAGGGCTTATGTTTGGGTCCAAAGTAAGGTGCACTAGTGACTTGTGGTGTGACAAGAATAACCAATTTTTTAATCAGGACCCAAAACAAGGTGCAATAGTAAAGTGCTGTGCAATAAATATGCCAAAATAATGGAGAAACAGTGAATTTTATTTTAAAGAATAAATATATTAAACAGTGCAATTTATTAGTGATAAATTGTGCTTGCTGAAAAACACATAAATAAAATAAATAAATAAATTCCTCCTTAGAATGAAAGTGCTGTGTGTAATCAAGTAGAATTTCCACTTAGTGAAGGGTTAAGTGAAAAAAGTTATTATAAATAAAAAACTCAGGAGAGATAAAAAATGAGACAAATTGGGGTTGCATCCACCAGTGTGACCACTAGGTGTCGCCCCTCACATGCGACCTGTTAGCCAAGCGATAGGATTTTCCGGGGGGTTCTCCGGTAAAATGAGCGTTTACCAGCTTTAGATTCCTTGAAAAGAAAGAGGGAACCCCATTATGCCATATACAATGTATTAGGAGTTAGAAAGTGGTAGTGACTCACGGGTTAGGCTGTCCGAGATCAGTTAGGTGCGGCCGGGAAGCTTCCGCATTCCACAGCCCAGGCTCCGAAAAAACCGGAAGTGACGTAATGACATTTTGACTCCACCCTACGCGTTTCATCAGAGGACGTCTGCTGGAGCGTCAACGTACGAGCTCCCGGCCATTAAATAGCTTGCCCATCTCCTAGCAACCATACGGCCTCCCCCGCAGCCATATTGGTGCTCGCAACTTGAAGCCGGTCAGAGGACATGATATGCCTCTTTGCAATGCCTGTTCAGTTGCGGAGGATGGAGAGACAGCTATTCTATCATCATTTCAGGACAGCCTTTTCGATCACAAATGAGGATTAAACACAAAAGCTTTATTGAAAATGTTAAAAATATTAAAAATATTAAAAATTCCTTCTAAGAATTTATAAAATCATTAATTTAATCCAAAACGGGAATCTTCACTGTAAAAAGGGCATGATGCAAAAAACATTATTATATGGAGTAAAATTATATATATAAAACATTATTATGGAGGCGCATGCGCGGTAGCTCCCAAGATGGCCGCTTAGGACCGGAGCTCCGCGCCATCCCGGCACTGTCTCTCGCCCAGCGCGGTGAAGCGGCACAATAGCAGACCCAAATCGGGGCCCGCACCTCCACCGGACCCGCGGGCAACGATCCATGCGAGCCGATCGGGTCAGAAGAAGCCTAACGGAGATCTTTACCTCAGGCTTTCCGGCGGCCGAGCATTCCAATATGGCGGACCCGTCCCTGCAGCGTGAGGAGATGGAGGAGGGGGACTCCGCTCAGCCACACTCGGACACTCAGACTGGGGGACACTGCCTAACTAATCCTCAGGGACCTGTGAGTAACCCCCTGCTTCTGACTCCCTCTCCAGCCTCCACTGAGTCCCTCCTGAGCAGGGTGCTGGGGGATTTCTCCCCTGCCTGCTATACACCAATAACCACCATCAGACCCCCTGCCACAGAGGGATCCGGAGGGCTCTCCCACTCAGATTATGAGGATCTTCTCCTCAAAATGTCCATCATGATGGAGAGGGGTATGTCACTAATTGCTGACAAAATTACCTCAAACTTAAAAGTGGATTTTCAAAACCTGGGGGACAGGATGGAAGCCATGGAGAATAAAATTGACAGGACAGTGACAAAAACTAACCAGCACACTAGCCTTATACAATCACTTCAGGATCAGCTGGACTCGGCCCTCCTTAAGGTGGAAGACCTTGAAAACAGGTCTCGCAGGTACAATTTTAGACTGAGGGGTCTGCCGGAATCGATTGCGGATGTCCAGACCGCTGTGCGGGGGCTCATTAAGGATCTTATCCCTGATATACCAGCACACAAACTTGAACTTGACAGAGCGCACAGAGCACTGGGTCCCCCAAGGCGGGACGGTAATCCGAGGGACATAGTGGTCAAACCCCACTTCTATATGATAAAGGAAGAAATTGTCAGCAGAGCCAGGAAGGTTCCAAATCTTACTTGTCAGGGCCACGCAGTCCAGGTTTTCACTGATCTAGCCCCCTCTACAATACAACGGCGGAGAACATTGAAGCCACTTCTTTCCATTCTGTCACAGAAGGAGCTTAAATATTGGTGGGCTTTCCCCTTCGCCCTCAAATTCACTTACAGGAATAAGACCTATACTTTTTCCAGCTTCACGGAGGGAGAAAGGCTACTTCAGCATCTGCAACTACTGCCACAGCCCCCGGATCACCCGGCATCCTCCTCCGGATCAGGCCCGTCAAAACGCCCTAACCCATCAAGCCCCATTGCTCCCCTTTGGAATGGATCCAAATTTAAGCGCTCTAAAGATGGTAAACCTCCCTGATCGTCGCCGCGGAAGCTTCTAGCAAGAGTTCCTTCTCAGTGGAGTTCCTCCTCATGTGTCTGTCTCCATCCTCCTGGTTTGAGATTGATGTCTATGGAATTTCATGGATTTTCCTTTTTCTCTTCAGACTAGACCCTGTTGGACTGGCCTTCAGACGTTCCGTTTACTTTTTGGCTTTTGTCTGCAAGTACTTTTTTTTTTTTTTTTTCTTTTTTTTTTTTTTTTGGATGTCTGCTGTTTTTGTTTCAGCCCCTTGCGCGGGTCCCCCCTCTGCGGGGGGGGGCCCTGATCGAGGGAATTCGCAGCCGGTACATGAGCCTACTACCAATTTATGTACTCAGCAGTGGATTCTGACGCCACTCTTGGGGACCCTTCCGGCTGAGTAGATGGGGGGTAGCGGAGCCCCTGAGGGTCGTGCGTTTATTGCAGTCAATTATTTTTGCATGCTTTACCACATTTGTTTGTTTTATCTCTACAGCATTTTTTTCTATGGGGCGGGAGCCCTGCCGGAGTGGTCGGATGACGCCTCCACCAGTCACGGGAGAGGATTTCGGTTTTCTCGCGTGACTCTCTCCAGCCCCCCTTTCCGGGAGGCTGGAACCCCGTACTTAACCTTGTCGGGTTGGTGTGGACCTCAACCCGGCATTGGATGTCCTTTTTGGACGCAGGTCCACTCTCTCTCCCTTTCTCTCCTCTTTCCTATTTTCCCCAGATCCTCTTTCTTACTGCCTCTCTTCTTTTCTCACAGCTGGTCTCCGGGAGGATATCACATACCACTTCAGCTCTACAATGGATCCTCATGCAATATCGACTCTGCACTCCAGATATATTGTCTTGGAACGGGGTGAGTGAAAAGATTCTTCAGATGCACCAACACTGCCTGCCTCATGTCTCTTTCTAAAACTATAGCCCCATACCTCAAAATAGCTTCCCACAATACCCAAGGTCTCAACTCTCCCATGAAGCGAAGGAAGGCATTTCAGGACTTTCACCGCAGGGGGATAGAGGTCTTAATGATCCAGGAAACTCACTTTCCCCGATCTTACTGTCCCTCGTTTATACACGCTAAGTACCCCAATTTTTTTTTAGCTAATGCAGAGGACAAAACGCGGGGAGTAGCTATCCTTTTTGCTAAATCTTGTAATTTCACCCCCCACTATGAACTACGGGACCCCGGGGGGCGATTCATTCTTGTTAAAGGGACCATAGAGGGACTATTGTATACTTTTGTCTCCTACTACGCGCCTAATCAGAATCAGACACACTTCTTCCAGAATATGTTTAGCTGGATTATGCCACAACTAGAGGGCCACGTAATTTTAGGGGGGGACTCCAACACGGCTTTTGATTATGGCTTGGACAAATCCAAACCACCGGGTTCTCAAACGGTCAAACCACCCAAACGTAGTTCACAGATTGCCAAATTGATCAATCAAATGGGATTGGTGGACAGCTGGAGGGAATTACACCCAACCTCGAAAGATTACACACACTTCTCTCATCCACACCAGACCTTTGCTCGCATAGACCATGTTCTGGTCTCTCAGGCCTTGATCCCCTCACTGGTTATGGCATCTATCAAAGATGTGGTCTGGTCGGACCACTCGATGGTGATAATTAAGATTGCTGGATCCTGCGCCCCTAAGGGTCCATTTCACTGGAGACTTAATGAGTCCATTCTTAGCGACCCATGTCGAGTGACGGAAGTTGAACGCGCAATTTCGGAATATTTTTCTTTGAACGACCTGGATGGGATCTCTCCTGAAACCCTCTGGGCAGCTCATAAATCGACCATTAGGGGGAAACTGATACAGATTTCGTCCAATATCAAAAGGGAACGGAAGGCTCACCTATTGAGCCTGGAAAAGGACTTTGCGGCTTTAAGTGCCGAACACAAACGTAAACCTTCCAGGGCGTCTCTGAGGGCTCTCGACGCAACCAGGGCTGACCTCAATATGGCTCTGACCAGCTCGGCTGAGAAGCACATTAGATGGCAGGGAGCTAAATTCTACCATCAGAGGGATAAAATAGGGACACTACTTGCCCTGAAACTTAGACCCAGGATGAGACTCCACGCAATGCCCAAAATGTCCATCGGGGGGGGAGGTAAAACCCAGAACCCAATACGCATATTGCAGGAATTTGCAACCTACTTTCAAAACCTTTATAGCGATGCCCGCTCCGACAAGTCACAAGCGTTACATTCCTTTCTAGACAACTTGCCTATCCCTAGTATATCTAAACAACATAAGGAGGTCATGGAAGCACACTTCTCTGAAGCGGAGATTAGAGGAGTGATTAAAGACCTTAAATTGGGTTCTGCACCGGGACCAGATGGTTTCCCTAACATTTACTGCAAGACATTCTCTGAGTTGCTCTCCCCCTACTTAACTAGGTACTTTAACAACCTTAAAGAAGGTAGTCCGGTCGACAGGCAAAACAATCAGGCTTTCATCTCAGTAATACCTAAGCCGGATAAGGACCCAGGAGAAGTTAGCAACTATAGGCCCATCTCGCTTATAAATAATGATTTAAAGATACTTACCAAACTACTGGCGAATAGGTTAGCGTCCTTTATTAATCTGTACGTTCATAAGGATCAGGTAGGCTTTATCCCGGGTAGACAGGGCCCTGACCAAGTAAGGCGGGCGATCGACATCATCTCTATACTACAGTCGGGATGGGCTGGGGGGGATCCGCAGGAAGGATTACTTCTTTCTATAGATCTTCAAAAGGCATTTGACACTGTCGAATGGCCATATCTATTCACAATTCTGGAAAGATGGGGATTTGGCACAAGCTTCATGGGCATAATTAGGGCTCTTTATTCCTCCCCCGAAGCAAGGATTAGATATCAGGGCTATTACTCTGACTCGTTCCCAATCTCTAAGGGGACGAGACAGGGGTGTCCCCTTTCTCCTCTTATTTTCGCGATCGCGATTGAGACTCTCGCCCTTGCACTCAGATCCAATCCAGACATCAAGGGGGTCACATGTGGCAACCAAGAACATAAATGTGCGTTATTTGCAGACGACCTGCTTCTATTCGTCACTTCACCTTCCGTTTCCCTTCCTAATATCTGCAAAACACTGGAGGACTTTGCGAAAGTTTCAGGCCTTCGGGTTAACTTAACGAAATCATCCATCCTGAATATTTCAGTTAAAAGGGAGGAGGCCCAACGCCTACAATCCTCCTTCGAGTTCCTCTGGAATACTTCCCATATCAGATATCTAGGGGTTAATCTTACAGCCAAGTTCGAGGATCTACACAAAGCAAATTACCCAGCTGTCTACCAATCCCTACGTGGAGAACTACAGAGTTGGTCTCTCTATCGCTTATCATGGCTAGGCAGAATCAATGCCATTAAGATGAACCTGCTTCCTAGACTACTATACCTATTTAGGGCTCTCCCAATTCACCTCCTCAGGGAACCATTGCGCAAGTTTCAAAATGCGGTAATCGATTTTATTTGGGGGGGCATGGGTCATAGACTCTCCCGCAAGGTTTTATACACTCATAGACGAAGGGGGGGGTTGGGAGTCCCCAACCTGTGGCTCTACTATCGTGCAGCACGACTAGCTCAGCTCTCTGTGGTTTACTCTAGATTTGAAAAACCAGACTGGATACAAATCGAGAGGCAGGCAGTCCCCTCATACACTCTGGATTTCCTTCTCTGGAGTCCGCCCAGACTCAGACCTCCCATACTGTCCCCAGTATTGTCCTCTTCCTTCGCTTTGTGGGATAGGCTACGGCAGTCCTCCTCTCTTACTTCCCGTATGAGACCACTTTCACACTTATTCCATAACCCGGCCTTCCAACCCGGTATGGACATCAAGGCCTTTCAATGGTGGCTGGATAAGGGAATTTATCGTATAGGACACTTTTTCACTCCCAAGGGCCCCTTCACACTTAAATATTGCTCTGACAAGCTCAAAATGCCACTATCGGAAAAGTATAGATTTCTGCAAATCTCTCACTTTCTTGCAAACATTTCGAAAGATGAGACACCCCCCTTCTCCTTCACAAGCTATGAGGTATGGTGCTGTAACTCTGCAGAGCAGAGAGGGGGCATCTCAATAATCTATCAGTCACTGATATCCGATCAAGAGAAGCTTCCATATATGCAGGCTTGGGAAAGGGATCTGGCATTCACCTGGGACATGGAGGAATGGAGTAGAGCTGGCTTTCGCTCCTTTCAGGGGATCGGAAGTGTTCCTTTAATGGAAGCGGGATTAAAAGTAATGACCCGATGGTATCTTGTACCAGTTAAACTTCACAAGATGTATCCCTCTTCCTCACCTTTATGCTTCAGGGGATGTCAGATGCCTGGTACTATGCTACATGTTTGGTGGGAGTGTCCTAGACTAAGAGGCACGTGGAACAGAATTTTTCACATGATATACAAAGTTACCGGTCACAGGCTTCCCACCACTGCCCCTGTTGCACTTCTGCATTCGAGGCTCCCTGGCATTCCGAAATACACCCAAACGTTAGTTCGCTATATTCTACTGGGTGCAAAACTCTCCATTGCGGGGTCCTGGAAATTATCCAGGGTCTCCATCAGGAAGATACGAAATAAAATCACCTGGATAATGACCCAAGAAAGGATGGTCAGTGTCCTGACCAATACGGTACCCAGATTTGAATTAATCTGGGAGTCCTGGGCCAAATATGTAGGTATCTCACTGGTACCTGGAGTGACCTTGAATTAGATTACCTAATTGTCTTCTCCTGGGGATTGGCTGTACCCTCTTCTTTCTGTCCTATTCTCTTCTCTTTTCTCTTTCCCTTCCTTCTCTACCCCTGATCCTCTCCTACCTAGTACTTCTCTGGGCCAGTGGCCCCTCTTCCATGTTGTTGGGAGGTAACTACTTATTATTACGTTAAGTTTGTTGGGGGAGATAGCACTCTAGTTAGCTGTCGAACTGTACAAGGTGTATTCTGCTTTTGCCTGTGCTATTTTTTTCTTTTTACCGTGCTCAAATTAGCCCCCCTGTTGGGAAGAGAGCTGGCAGACCGGTATGCTATTCTTGAGGCCGTACTGTTACTTTTAAATGTACTTTTCCTGTTTTCTCATTGGCCATTACATTTCTAGTGTTTTCTGTACTGCTTAGCTCTTGGGAATGTTGCCGTATGGACTGAAAACCTTCATTCTTTTGATTGCCTTGTTCTATTATTATTGCTATTTCTCCAAGATATGTTACTTTCTCAACATTTCATTATTGTATTTTGATGCTATGTTCACTTGTTATTCTTGAATAAAAATTATTGGAAGAAATAGCAGCATTACCATAAAAAAAAAAAAAAAAAAAAAAAACATTATTATATGGAGTAAAATTACATATATATAAAATTGTGTTCTGCAGAGGTTAGGGACATGCTTCGGAAACAATTTCACAAAAATATATATATATAAAAATCTTTGAAAATATTTATATAAAAATATATATATATATATGTAAAAAGAAAGGGACCAGAAGGGAAAAAATAAAATATAAAATATAAAAATATATATAATGAAAATTATGAAAAGGTTTCCCCCATTTCTTTTTGGTTGGATTTTTTGCATCATGTGCTGTATATCCGAATATTGATGTTGGATGAGAAGGTTCATAAAGGGACTTGTTCGATCTGCATTTCTTAGAAAAAAAATATAAAAATTATATTGATACATTGCCTTTAGGAAAGGGAGAGAAACACTTGGAAATGTTAAGTTTCTGGAAATATTTAGGAAAAAATAATAATAATTTTAAAATTTAAATAAAAAAAACAAAAAATTTAAAGATTCAGAAAAACTTTAAATTGGTTATCTGCATTATTTAAAACGGATCTTCCTTAATATATGGGTTTAATTTAAAAAAATTATATTAACAAATCTCAGGATATAAAATAATTAGAAATTAATATCATAGAACCTCAGAAGTTATGTTGTTTGGGTTTGCCTCAAAATAAAGGTACAATTAGGTTCCTTCACTCCATATTATGGGTTCAAGAAGGAAAACAGTGCTTCCTTATCTCTACATCCTAAACTAATATTGGATGAGAAGACCTCAATATTACCCCTTATCATATAGCTTCAGGCTGGCAAAAGGTTGGTTATTTTATATGTATGGATAGGGGAATTTTATTGGAGTGATAAGTAGGACCCTAAACAAAGGGAGGAGAAGGGAAACCTCCGCAAAAAATACTGAGAGTGAGGGAATTTCTTAAAGCACAGCCAATCTAAAAAAACTTCATTTTTGCATTAAAAAGAAGAAATGGGCGATATCATAGAAAAAAAGGGGTCCTGGGATACTGAGCCAAAATTTTTTTAAAATATAAAAATATATATACAATATCAAATGAAGGAGGATAAAAAATTGTGAAAAAAATGTTCGAGGTGATGTAAAAAACTTTTGCGTATAAAAAACTTTAGTGTATAAAAACATTTCTGGGACATCTTTTTAAAAAGAACATAGGTAATTCCTTTAAAATTGTGCAGGTGTATGTTTTAAAACAGAATAAGGGCAAAAACCTTTTTGTATAAGAGGCACCAGCTTAGAAAGGTTAAAAAGTCATAAAGGAATTTATTTAAAAAATAATTTCTCTAAAATAACTTTTTCCACCTTTGTTGTATTATAAGTCTGTAATAAAACAGTTCAGATCTATATCTACATTTAACCCATCAGGGCGAAGGGATTTCATCAAAAAAATCCACTTTGTTTCGTTCCTAGAGACCATTCTTTTTTTATTTCCTCCTCTCCAATCTCCCTTTATTCTGTCTATTCCATAGAAGATTAGTCCAGAAGGGTCTTTGGAATGCACCTCTTTGAAATGTCTAGAAAGATTTTGTTTATCAAAACCCTTTTTGATGTTTTTTATATGTTCTCTGATTCTCACATATAAGGGCAGAGTAGTTCTACCGATGTATTGAAGATGACATGGACATTTAATAACATAAGTCACATGCGTGCTATATCAGGTAATAGTGTCCTTTATTCTGTATTCAATACCGGTGGTGCGAGATTTGAAATTGTTTATCCTTCTTGGTTGGCTTCTGTTGTTTCTGTAAGGTAGGCATTTTCGGCACCTGAAGAAACCATTAATACTTGGCAGGGAAATGGTTTTGGGTGGATTTATCACGTTTGTACCACCTTATCCTTTAATGTAGGTGCTCTTCTATACACAAAGGACGGCTTACTTAATAAGATCTTTTTTAAGGTCCTATCGGCTGTGAATATAGGCCAATGCTTTTTAATTATTCTTTCCAGCTCCTTGTGTTGCCTATTGTATCCAGTGATGAAGGCAAACTCATGTTTGTTCTGTCTTTTCTTCTTTTCGTTTTCCTTTATAAGGTTTTTTCTATCAGTATTCCTTACTAACTCTTTCAGGTGCTCCAAATTTCTACTTTTATAACCCTTTTCAACAAATCTCTGGATCAGTATGTCTGCTTGAACATCAAAGTCTCGGATGTTGCTACAATTCCTCCTTATCCGTAGTAATTGCCCCTTTGGGATATTACCCAATCACTGTGGGGGATGGCAACTCCTAATTGGAATATATCCATTTTTTTATCAGTTTTCTTAAAAAATGTTTTACTTGCCAATCTACCCTCTTGTTTAAATAATTCTAGGTCCAAAAAAGCTATTTCTGGTTGTCCCAATGTCCTGTAAAGGTAATCCCATATGCATTACCGCTAATTTCATCAAAGAAACACTGCAATGATTCCATGTTTCCTCTCCATATTAGGATAATATCATCTATATATCTCTGGTAGTAACGTAGATTTGGTCTTTCTACACTAAAAATGTGTTCCTCCTCCCATTTTTGCATAAATATGTTTGCGACAATGGGGGCATATTTAGCCCCCATGGCTGCTCCCTTCGTTTTGTGCATAGTATCGTCCCTTATGCCAGAAATAGTTTGAATTCATCGCCATCTTAAGGCCTTCTAAAATAAAGTGCACTTGTGCATGTTTTATATCTGTATGTTTAAAAAGTGCCCATTCTACACTATCCAGCCCGTCTTTTTGCACTATGTTGGTATATAGTGAGTTGACATCAATGGTTACCAATATATCCTCCTCCGTAACTTCCAAATCTTGGATATCCGACAACAGTTGCTTGCTGTCTCTGAGATATGATTTCCCCTTGTGAACTAAGGGTTGCAAAAATGTGTCCAAATATTCTCCCAATCGGGAATGGACGGAATTGATGCCACTAACTATAGGGCGACCGGGCGGTTTCTCCTCATTTTTATGTATTTTAGGCAAATGATAAATTATTGGAGTTCTATGTGTAAATACTTTGCTTCTTTGTTATTCAGAATGCCAAGGTCCTTTCCTTTTTTGATATATGTTTTCAAATCCTTCACGTATTTCCCTTTGGGGTCTCCAGGAAGTTTTTTGTATGTGTCTTCCGCACTGAGAAGATGTTCTAGTTCTTCCTCATAATCCTTTTGGTTCAGGATGACCAGACCACCCCCCTTATCGGCTGGTCTGATTACAATGCCCTTCTTCTTCTCAAGTTTTCTGATAGTATCCCATATGTCCTTTTCTTTCTTATTCTTAATTTTCAAAGCTCTAATTTCCTCTTCCACCATCCTTTTAAAAACTTCTAGGTTCTCGTTTTGGGGGTTCTTTGGGTTGAAAACCGATTTGTTTTTGAGTTCTGTGTGCTTAAATTCAGTGTTTGTCCGAGGTGCTCCCTTATCTTTTTTGATCTCAAAGAATTTCTTGATATTAATTTTTCGTATGTATTTTTGCATGTCTATGTAAGCTTCGAACTTATCGAGATTTTTATCTGGTGCATATTTAAGGCCAAGGTCCAGAAGTTTTAATTCATCCTCCTCAAAGACTGCATTGCTCAAATTGAAGATTGGTCCTGGTGACCAGAGGGCTCTGGTGAGTGCATTTAGAGTGGCACTTGTGGTGGAGTACTGGTTGTTGTCTTTTGCTCAGGATCATCCTATAGAAGCATGGTGAATGGGATTTAATGCTTATTTGAAAAAATAGTGGATTTTCTTAGGGACTTATACAATGCAAATTTAAGTTTTTTCCAAACATTTTATTTCACAATTTTCACGTCACGTTGTTTGTTCATGTTTATATATTTTCTGTAAAGGGCTGAAGTCGGCTTTCTGATAATGTCACAGAGCCGGCTCGGGAGTCATCACAGCCATGGAGTCGTGATCCACCCACATGCCTGGACCAACCTCTCAGCGCCCCCCTCTACAGCCCAGCACTCCAGTGAGTGGGGAGGGGGCAAGGCAAAGTGCTGTTGACTGACAGTCAGCAGCTCTCTGCTCATGGAGCTGTGAGAACCAAACGATCAGCGGTGTTCAATCGCTCGGTTCTCAGTGTTAGAAGCGCCGGGGGACAGATGCAGCATTGGACCGATGGTGCATCCAGCTAGGTAAGTATAAATTAAAAAAAAACAAAACATTTTAATAAAATATCTTTAACTTTTTGGGAGTTTTTTTTTCTAGCAGGTTGGAGAGCATCCTTTATCATAACTGACGAGGATCTGCATCACTCGAACATGTGCTTGATAATGGATTTACATTGAGGGACATCTTTGGGTAATTTTATTTTTTATTGAAAGACTTGTCAAAAAGCGTGTCTTTATTTCCTATTTTTTCGTGTATAATGTATGACCTACCCCTTACTAATTCACATAGGGGAGCCCTTTTATTTTTAAAGGGGCTTCCAGACTCTGATAAGTCCACTTTCCATAGACCTCCTGAATCACTGGGCCACATTTATGGTAAAAAGGCCCTTGTCCTCAACTGCATGGGGACAAGGTGCTTTGCAAGGCGGGGCCATCCTTTCCATTGTGGGAGCATGTGGCCTGGTATGGTTCAGGAGGGAAACCGTGAATTTACCCCATCTTCTTTTTTTTTCTTTGACATCAATATCAGACCCTTATCAAAGATTAGGGTCTGGTATGAATTTTTAGTGGGAATCACAGTTTTTTTTTGGGGTTGCGTGGTCTCCCATGAAATCCATACCAGACCCGCATTTAGAATAGGGATCTTGTAAATGTCTGTTTTGCTGTGGCAGGTTTTATACACAGATACTCCATACACCACTTGACAGGCAGGTTTCCTGAGGCATGTTATTTAAAGGAATCTTGCATTTTTATTGTTGCTATTTAAAACAGCTTCTCCCTGTCAAACTTAATTTTTAAAAACATGGTGCATATATTTGCTAAATGTTCTACAGAGCAGTGCCCAGCCACCCTTTGCAATTTGTTTGACAATCCCTTGCCTACTGCCCATTACTGTATTCTAAGATTTGCTTCCCATTGATTTCAAAGGGTATAAGATTCAGCGCCCGAACTTTAATAAAGTTAGGCAAATCCATCACAAACTGAACCCAGGTATGTTTAGTTCATCACTATTGCTGATCAATGCAGCTCCATGACATGGTGTGAATGAGCTCTAAGAAAGAGCTGTCTCAGTCTCAGCCTTTCATCATAGAACCCTCTTTCTATAATGCAATTTGTAATGTAGCTAACATCACTATCAAAGTGTTTTTATAAGATAAATCTGAACCACTCAACAACCAAAGAAAGAAATAATCTTGGACAAAACAAGAAGGTAGATCCCTCCTCAATAGGGATACAAACAGCCTGCCTGGAGTGGGGATTTAAAAATTAAAGAATGGACAAACATACTTGTAGAAAATGTAAAATGTAAATGTATACCTTAAAGGGCAAATATTGTAAAAGCATTATTCTGTAATTCTTGTAAGACTATCAATAAGTTTGACATTTTGGGGGATTTTCTATTTAACTTGTATGTTGACTTTTTATTTTAGTTTAATACACCTTCAATATACTTTCTGACCACCACAGACTTGGGCCAGGGATAATCCCATGAACTGTAAAATTTACTTTTGAAAACTGACTATGTATTTGATGGGTTTGAGTTTAGAAACGTAGTAATGATCAGTACTTGTATAGTTTTATGTAACTTAATTTTAAAGCAGCATAATTATGTATTATGGTATTTTATTTCTGCAGTCTAAATTTAGTTACTATCTATCTATCTATCTATCTATCTATCTATCTATCTATCTATCTATCTATCTATCTATCTATCTATCTATCTATCTATCTATCTATCTATCTATCTATCTATCTATCTATCTATCTATCTATCTATCTATCTATCTATCTATCTATCTATCTATCTATCTATCTATCTATCTATCTATCTATCTATCTATCTATCTATCTATCTATCTATCTATCTATCTATCTATCATCTCCAAAGAGAGAAATGAAAGAGTAAAGGTCACCCATATGGGAGCTACAACCTGCATTAAAAATTGTAATATTATAGTTCCCATTGATTAAAAGACAAATGATCTTATTGAAAGGAAATTATCCCTTATTACCCATCCACAGTCCAAGCTGTTGCTGCTTATACGCTTCACTGGCTTCCCAAAACCACGGCAATCAGGGTGCCCTTGTACTTCCCCACTGCCTGTAATTGCTTTATTATTAGTCTTGTTTTATCTGTTGAAAGGATAGCTGTAGCAATGACCTCTAACATCTTCATTCCCTCTGCGCACACCATGAAATCACAGAACACGAGAAGCAATCAAACATCGCTTTTCCATCACCCCAGCCCAAATCACTGCCATATGTCAGGGCTGTCTGTGAGTCATTCCTTCTTCATGAGTGAGCTGTCAATCTTCCCCTCTGCTGCTTGGAGAAGACAGGAAGATACTGTAGGATGGATGTGAAGTTCAGGAGAAGATTCCAATTACACCCACCTAGCAGAAGACTGGCCAGACAAAATTCAAATCTGAAGAGGTGTGTCCAATGGAAACTGCTGTATTGGGTTGGATCTTCAGTTCCTTTTTAGTGAGGAAAAAAGATTTCTATTTAAATATCAATGAAGTGATGTCCAACATTTCCACCTATTTGGAAAAGTAATGCTGGTGTTTTCTGAACCCTTTTTTTGTTGCTCCCTAACTAGTTTCAAGCTGCCAAAGGATTTTTATTATTGTCCATCCAGATCTGGGATTTACACAGATCTGCCAGACAGCACATCCCTGATTTTTCTTTGTCTTTATCTACAATGCAATCAATTGACTGGACAGTAAAAGCAGAAGCAGCAGACTGATGAGCTCATCTCTGCTCTCTCCTCCTGTCTGCATGCTCCTTGCACTAAAAGACAACTGGCTGGCCTCCTACTCTGCTTCTCCCTCCTAGAGTCTGAACTCAGGGACTGCAGGAGACTGATACCAGGTCAACTTCAGTTACTTTCACTACTTGTATTTAAAAAGAACACATTTGAGGATGTAATAATAAATGCAAAGCTGCTTTTTTTTTAAGTATTTTACATGTGTGGCTAGAATACAGTTTTAAGAATTTCAATTGAATGACCCCCAGGCTGTTCTCTGGTTGATAAATGCTATACTGCCTTACAAACTTTGCATCTAATGTTGGCCATACAAGCTTCGGTTATATTATCTGACCAATTTGTGATCAAAATGACTGAATCTGCAAACAATTAAACAGTCACAACTTTCCTTCCAATCAATATAGATTCAATTTAGATTGGATTTGATCAAACTGAGTTGATTGGCAAGGATAGAAATCTAGTGATCATGAATACAATTGTATTTCAATCAGATTATGAGATTACATTGTTGAAACAGAGATGCAATCGATAATTTGCGATCATAAGTTACAATCGTATCCCAACTATCAATCAAAATCCACTCTTCCTTGTGTGGTAAGTCAATCAAATGGGTAGTCACCTATTGATACTGTACATTCCTATCGGAGAAAACATAGACCACTTATCAAAGTTTGCATCCACCATAAGTCTAGGAATTTCTCTTGGATAAAATATTATAATTGTTATTATAATCACCAAATTGCTTTATTCTTTTTTATGGAAAATATGTAGGTGTGGCCCTGGGTAAACCTAATGCGGGGGAATATTTTTTCCACTGAATTGGGCTCACGTCATTTGAGTTTGACATGCCTGATCTATCTTGATGACAAAAGCAATTGTTTGATGGCATACACTTGGTCAAACTACTCCAGACCCAATCAGGTTTTCCAACCCACCTGAATTGTAAACCCATCAAATCCTCCATCAAAGATTTATTAAAAGTCATCAAAACTTTGGAAATATATATTTAAATACCTAAAGTTCATCCCCAGACAAAGTTTTGTTTACTTTTCAATACAATGAATCAGAGTCTGACCTTCTGTCAAGTTTTTATTGCTGTCTGTGTCCTCATTGGGGAGCTTTTATCCCCACTTCCTGCCCCAGTGACACCAGGAGTAATAAATTAGAGGCTGTGGGTGTCATTACAGAGAGCAATACATACTTGACAAAGGATCTAACCCCACCTCACTCTACTAAATAGGCATGCTTTTCTTGTAGTCTCTGTCGTCATTAGATATATTCTATCACGTCCTGTCTTTGTCATACCATATCATCGGGAAGAATAGTGAGGTGAAATCTCGCCAATGCTGACAGCAATAATAACTTTTTAGTTAACTGTCAAAACCCACGTCTGAACCTGCAAACTTTGCTGTGTCTGGTAATGTCTGATCTTGCTGAGTCACCTGAGATGCTGGACTCCCCCTCTCCATTGGACAATCCTACCTTGTGCCCTGTTTCTGCTGAACCTTGAACTCCTTGCTCCCCCCCATGAGCTTCCTATTGTAGCCATGTCTTTGCACTTTCTGTTTGCCAGATTATTGTCCTCTCAGCAGCCAATATCACACTCTTGTCACTCCTGCTGCTGTTCGTTTCTCCACTATCACTTGAGACCTCTTGTTACCAACCTTTGGCTTGTTTACTGACTACACTTCTGCTTGATCCCTACCTGATATATCTGCTATATATATATATCTGGCTTGCTCCCCTCCTGGTGGGACGATCATGAGCACCACAACCTGGTACTAACACTCAGCAAAACTCATCAACATCATCAGGAGCTCTGGTAAATACCAGTTAGTGCTTAAATTCCTCACCTCATGCAATGTCATCTGCTAGGGTGACCTGCTGCTGCACTTATCCAGCTGTTCAGTGGGAGCCTTTCTACTGCTATAGCTACTGGTCTCTGACCCTGACCCCTGGCCATGACACTAACACTGAAAAGAACATGGAAGTAATAGGGAGGGTCTAGCTAGGACTAAACCAACTAGAACTAAGCAGGAGGTGAAGACGGAGGAAGAAACCAAAACCACAAACAAACAAGTTGTAGTAGCCCAAACTTCTACTAGATGTCAACATACTACAGAAACTATTAACCTCACACAGTCCAATACATGACATGAAAGTGGGGCAGAACAAAGAATAAAACATCTTGAACATGTTCAGCTTCTCTGGCTATTTCATCAAGTATGATGTATTAGCAGTCTCTCTACATTCCTTCTAGTTTCGGGTGTCCTATCTACATTTCTTCTAGTTCAGGGGTGTCCAACCTTTTGACATTTCTGGGCCACATTGGAAGAAGAGGAATTGTTTTGGGCTGCTACACTATCAATAAGGATAACCGATGAGCAGAAAAAGTTGGGCAGATCAAAAGTTAACAATCACTGATATAGCAAATGTACCTAACTTAGTAATAACACTTGATTTTTTTTGTAATCTTTTTTATTATAAAAGTAAAAGAAGCAACATAAAACTAGAATAAAAATATTTACACTGTTTTTGATAAACCAACACGTCAATATCTTATTTGATAAGTAAAATAGCAATTCTCAATTAATTCTCAAGGTGCTCATCGGCTATTTTGGTTCTAATTTTGCCTTTTCGTGTGCTTCATCCTTGAAAATAATTGTTCACAAATATAGGTGCTGCCGGAGAATGATTACATGAATAAGGAGTGATTGTGAAGAGTGGGATGCTTTTCTTTGGGAAGTAAAACCTAAAAATCTAAAAAAGTCCAGTAAAGAAACACTGTCAAATCTTTCTTCAGGTGCTTGTGTTCTCTAAGTGTAAACTTATTTTTAGAAAAAATAAATCAACATTTTTAAGTATGTTCATGATTTTTTGATGGGCCGCATTCATATCCGTCTTGGGCCGCATAAGGCCTTTAGGACCCAGGTTGGACACCCCTGTTCTAGTTACATAAAGAGAAAGGTAACTAGGAGTAACACTGAGAAATGTTACCAGGAACTGTTGGACTGTACATTGTCAGTAACAAATCATTAGCACAAAAGGACTGCTCAAATAAAAAAATACTGTATCCTGATTAATGTATGTGGTTACTACATGTTAGGACAATGTAGTATTTTGCTGTTCAGCAAAAGTTATAGTGTGTGGGGTGCAGTGTCAGGGATTCTTGAGCAGTGGCAGCAACAGTTTGCAATGTACAGCAGAACTTATAGGGTGAAGTAGTTAGGAACTTGGAACATAGAGCACTGTTTACAGAGTGTATGGAAAAGACTGCCCCTTACATTGGTGGTCTTTAGGAGGAAAAACAACTCCTAACATTGGTTGTCAGTGGGATGAAGACTGTCCCAATATTGGTGGTCATTGGGTGGAAAAATTCCCCCTGATAATGGTCGTATGTAGCAGGAAGAATGCCCCAGCACAGTACAACGTAAAGAGTTCAGTGGTCAGGAATATGTACTATACAGCACAGTTTACAGAGTGTATAAAAATACTACCCCTTACATTGGAGGTCTATAGTAGGAAACAATTGGTGAGATTGGTGATCAGGGGGAGGAAGACTGTCCCACTTTTCCAGCTCCGGTGGTCATTAGGTGGAAGAATGCCCCCTAAAATTGCTGGAGAGAAGACGAAAGAACGCCCCAGCATTGTTTTTATTAGAAGAAGAATTCCTCAGCTTTGTTGTCATGGGAAGGAGGCGCTACGTGTCCCATACCATTGACTCTGGATATACCAAGTGATTTTAGCAGTGGAACTATAGGGGGTCATCGATCAGTAGATGAGTTAATCGAGGAACAGCATGTACAATGGCAATTGACCAAGGGTGCCACAATGTAGGAGACACAGCTGCTTCACGGTTTAATTAAATTTTCTGCCTAACAAGAGATTGATCAGCACCGCTCAGACTTGGCTTATTTCTTTGTTCATTTGGGATTTATAGTATTAACTACTTGTTGAGCCTTTCTCCTCCTAAGCCTGATTTTTCTGAACCTTCTGACTTAGGTTAGTAAGATATTACCAATACTCCTGCCTATGTCTGCTCACACCATCAGATGCAGCTAATTGCTTTGCCCAAATTCACATCATACGCCCAACTCGCTTCTTGCTGTCTTGTAATGACTGTTCATGGTTCTGCAAATTGTGTGGAATCACTTTCAAATAAACACTGGCTTCCTTGGGCAACTAATTCCATCGCTTCCTCATCACTTTAGACTTCATTCAACCGCTTTATTATGACACCTGTCACCCAGTGCCAAAACACAGCACATTAATGATGCTATTAGTGTTAATTTGCATTAAGTCACGACAACCTCACTAGGCAAAAATTTCTCTTCACATCCTTTTTTATTATTCAGTTTAGACTGTAAGCTCAACTGACAAGGAAGTTGATGGAAGCTGAAGAAGATTACATTTTGCTATGTATAAAATACATGTTTGACCCATTGCATAATTAGCTATTGTTGTAGGTTGTGCTATTGTGGGAGTTAAAAATGATTACATAAATAGAACCCAATTATGTTTGCAACTATTTGTCTTGCGGACTTTTCAAATTCACCAGCTGGTGACACGGACTGTCATTTATAATGAACCAGAATTAGTTTGATGACTAAATACAAGGGGATTGCGCCAGTCTGACAGTTTTCATGGGTTCCTTGTTTGTTATCAGTCGCTGAGCTTGTGACAAGGATGACATTCAATAATAAATAAGGACTATTGCTAGTTTATGTATTTTATTTTAAATGTAGCCTGTGGGATATTAGCCACACATTTCTTTTTGACAGGTTCGCACATGGGCCTGTTCATTTGTAGAGTTCTTGAACTTAGAAGTAATACTGGAACAAGATGATTTTAGTAAAAATTCAATATGGTAAGTCAAAGAATAACTAAAGCTGCCATTTAAAACACACAAAAAAGAAAGACAAATATAACAAATAAAACAAAAATATAAAATTACGCAGAACAATTTGACAAAATATAAATCAAGAACAAATGCGGGACTTTTAAGGTGCTGGAACATCCAACCTCCAGAAATACAACACATTTTTCTTTTTTCATAATAAATTCAAGTTTTTACTGTTTAACATTATTAAGAATTAGGGGGTTCAAAACACCCCTATTTAGTAAAATTAACATACACAAGTATAACATGTAAAAATAGTAACCCATACACCCTATTCATGGCACCCACAGCTAAATGTACTTTAATATACTTTAATAGATTTTGCATGTAAGTCAACCATCAAAACCATCAATGTTTTCTAAAGCGAGGTAGCGGTGTAGTAGTTCCAATATGTTTCACAGCCAAGGCTTCCTCAGGGGCTTAAAGGGGTACAACTGATAAGCAAAAATACCATAATATATAAATCCATACAAAAAGGAAAAAATTAAACAATGTAACATGATGTGGAAGTATACATTTATTTTGAAAGACATATCACAACTCCATCCCCTAACCTGCAGGAAGGAGGGGGGACAAAACAGCGAGACAAGAAGGATAGTAGAATTGGCCATAATGCAGATAAGGCAGTCCCAAATGAAGCCTAGGACCCACTAGGGCAAGGAGTGGCCACTAATGGTTGTAACGATAAATTCAAAGGTAAAAAAGTGGGAGCATGGTCTCCATATCCCAGCAGACAGCCTGAAAGGATGCAACCGTAATAAACAGATTAACCTGAACACCAAAACACTCATAAAAACAATCACAATAAGGGGGGAATGGAAAAATTTGTGTGGTTTGAACATATGTGGGCGCAACTTGCTTGACTTTTTATTTTTACATTGTCCTTTTAAAAAAAAAATGTGATCATGTTTATTCCTAATACAAGGAATGTAAACATCCCTTGTAATAGAAATAAGTATGACAGACCTCTTTAATGTGAGATCTGGAGTCAAAAAGACCCCAGATCTCACATCTACACCAAAAAAGGAAAAAAAAAAAAAAAGTATTTTTTTTTTTATGATAAAAAATAAAATGGGCTCTTTAATTAAAACCATTGCTAGGAAGCGACGTATGACGTTGCAATGGTCCTCCAAGACCATAGAGTCGAGTGAGGGCCATCTTGCCCTCACTCAACTTCGTGCCTGAGAGGACAGCGGACCGGATTGTTTTCCCCGCTGCCGATGGCTCCGGTAATCGAGGAAAACGACCGGGAATCTGCGGGAGGGGGGGGGGGCAACCCTCCCGCCCCCCATAAAGGTGATCATGCAGTGAATCCACTGCTGGGACCACCCTTATGTTAAAGCAGACCACCTGCCATTTAAAAAAAAATATTGGGGTTATGGCAGCTATCTGCTGCCATAACCCCCGGTATTTAAAGTCAAAGTATCGAAGTAAATACACAGTGGGCAGTCCGTAAGTGGTTAATGTCGGGCAGACACGTGAAATGTGAGTGCCACTATTGTTTTTTAATAAATAATTGAAGTTTTTATGGTATTACACTAGATGGATTCTCCTTTCTTTCAGACCACTACATACCCTCACACATCCCTATGAGAGTGCCTGTATGGGAAGACAGGAACAATCAATTATAGGAATAGGAATGGTCCTGCTGGAAATTATATGCAAAAAGGTCCATTTGCTGGTCCTTCCTTCCCACTTCCCAGGGGAGGTATTCATAAATGTCGATCCTACGCAGATTGCCAAACACAGGGGGTGGTTTACATCTCCCTCTGTAGGTGTGGGGCTTTCTACGTAGGAAAGACCAAACGCAAACTAGCCAAGCGTATACAGGATCACCTATACTACCTTGAGGTGGGGCTCATCTACACGCCCATTTGTAAGCACGTCGGCGTGTATCATGATTTTGACCCCGATTATGTCAGGTTCGCTGTTCTCGAAGTCATCCCCGCCAATCCACGGGGGGGTGACTTCGATAACAGAGTCCTCCGCAAAGAGGCTTTGTGGATCTTCAATCTACAGGCCACTCAATGGCCAGGACTCAATACAGCTGTCTCATACAAGCCCTTCCTTTAGATCTTTGAACGTTCTATTCTTGTCCCCCCAGGCCGTTCCAACAACTGGCCTCATCACTGGTTAGTTCTTAGTCAGAATGTAGGCAGACACTGATTTCATGACCCAGAACTTAACAAACTGCAATCCTCCAGCAGTAAAATTCTAAAAATTCCTTTTTTTGCTTTACCTCTATAAAGTCTCATCCATTAAGGCCTATTCTTTGTATTTAATGATTATGATCCCTTTAATTTTTTTTTTTTTTTTTTTTATCAACTTATTGGTTATACAGGTTACATTGAACCTCCAAATGGGGACCAATGTTCCCCACTGAACTTTCCTACATGTTGGAGGAAGCCAGGTATGAGCATATCATGCTTTTTTCATATAGGTCTCTCCTTGGTTATTAGGGGGACCACTTCTAAGAACGTTCACAATACAGGATGTGCTTACCGGCACATATGCTCTCTAGCCCATTGTTGATCCTATAACAGGGGGATGAATTTTTTCTCCCCTCATTTCCCCTATTTTTTCCCCACTTTTTTGACTCCCTCCTATCCCTCCCTCTTTCCTATTTTCAGTCACTTCGCTATTTTTGCTTCTAATTTTATTTTTTTTTCTTCTCCTTGCATTCAGAGTTGCCTGTTCGATGTGTATATAGGAACTATCAGTAGGATATATATGTCCTTGTTAGATTCCGAGTGTTTTATACTTCTCTATATCCTAATTAGAGCTGTCTTCAGCTTTCTTCTTTTTCTTTGTTTAAAATGTACTTAATATATTCTTGCAGTCTATATTACTGTTTATATTATTGCTATCACTGTAATGGATCCGGATTGCGCCCCACTTGTCCATTGGCTCCTTGTTTGGTATGGATTCGGGCGCCAAGCTGGGGACAGTATCCTTACTTGCCCCCTCCGGCCGTTATAGCCGGTGCGGATGTAATCCACAGAGATCATTTGACCTCTAGCGGCGGACATCCAACAATATGGCGCCCGCGCCGGAAGCGACGATTGCGGACATACGTCGCTTCCGGTGGGACCAGTCTTAAGCCGCGGGCGCGGGAGGATTAGTCATGGCGGCTCTCCCGACCCGCGGCTTTACTGGTGGAAAGGTAAGATACCCAAGCCCGCACCATATGGGGCTTTTTTCTTAACGTGATTTGTTCACTTACCCTCTTAGATATTTTAGCTTTGATGTGTGGACTGTTAAACTTCGGGCCCTGCATATCGTTTAGACGGTACTTCGGCCGATTAGACTATATATTAATCATATACGCCTGGTTCCTTTTTGGGCAACCGGCCAGTGTCAATGCTTTCACTTGCTGCCTCCATAAATTCGTTATTTCGAATATGGATGGTCATTATGGTCTAGCGCCCTCATTTTTCTTTTTTAGCCCCAAGCTGACCCTATACCTGGTAGTTCTCCAGCGTATATGTTTCGCTATCCTTGTTCTTAACCCCATAGGGGCTTTAATCAGCTATGGCTCTACCTCTGATGTCTATTTAGGTTTACCAGCTCTGCCTGACATCAGACTTGCTACACAACGCACACTACTATTTTTGTTCACAGAACTCTGGGCTCCACCTAGTGTCCGTTGTGGTGGCACCCATTCAAGACTGGCCCAATCCATACCTGTAAGCCAACTCCATGGAGAACCCGCAGCGGGTCCTGCCAGGGACTGTTTGGTTTGGAACCATGAGGCAAGCCATCGGGAGACGCAATCTGTGGTCCAATCTTTCTTTGTACTAGGCACAACATTTTGAAGTGTGGTAAGCTGTATGTCTTCTTTCTTATGACCCTATATATACTAATACTAAGGCTAAAATGAGAATTTTAGATTTTTTAAACTATCATGACATTGATTTTTGTTTATTTATGCATATCTCTCTTCTTCTCTATGAATACATTTTGAAGGTCTTAATGTAGTCCTGACTCTACAAAAGGGTGAATGTATTATGCCAGAGTTCCTGACGAAGCTTAAGGCGAAATGCATTGAACACAAGGCTTTCACCCGTTCGATTGACTACTACCAAGTCATATGTGAAATATGTTGAATTGTATCACTTTTTTCAGTTTCTATGTGTCGACTTTTATATTTTTCTCAATAAATATTGTTACATTTTAATATTTCTAATTTGTATTCCCTGCTTACCTATAAATCTTTGACATTTGAGTCCGCTATAGTCCCATCCTTTTCTCCTATCATCAGTGTATACTGGGATCACTTTTGTGAGCACATACCTTCTTTAAATGCTGGTTTATAATTTGATCAGCCACCCCATCTGGTGAGTCAGTTTGGGGAAAACAGTGAATGGATCACGCTGGGTGTTGTTCACAGAAGAAGTTGTACATTGCGATATACGCTTTTTGCACTTTTAAATACAAACTTGGAACTTTATGGAATTGTGAACATTTTTAATGTGGTTTTTGTATAATGTATAATATGATTTTATTGATTAATTAATTATGTCATTTTTAACACTTTCTTAATATTTTTAATTTGCTTTGATTACACCTAGTATATAATATATATTTTGATATATGCATTTATGCACTTTGCCCACACATTTCGTTGCACTAGCACTTTAAATAGAAAGTCAATATTTTCTTGCACTGTTTTTTGGACATGAATTGTGGATAAGGTTGATTATGCACTTGGAGGCACTAGCACTTTAAGTGAAAGGATAATATTATTCACCTACTAGGGGAGTACAAACTTGCGCTGTTTTTTTTCTATTTACCTTTGATGTGTGACAACCTGTAGCTAATTGGCAGCAGTTTGTGTAGACCTCTTCCTAGTGGTTGATGACCATTGGTTACCTAGGCGCCTGATCACTTTCTTGTTAAATTGCATTGTCATGGTGACCGCCTAACAGGCAACAGTGAGGATACTCTTTCCTCTACATAACACAACCTTGGGCTGTGGTGCCGTTGGCGACATCATCCCCAGGAGCCAGGCTACCCTGCTTTCCCAGTCCTCTGTCCTCTCTGTGATCAGCCAGTCTGGTGAGAGGCTGAGACATCTCCTCAGCCGGCTGCTGATGGCTACACTTTGATGGTTTACAGCAGCTGTTGTCGGTGATCGGGTTGGGCTGGCACTACGAGCCATCTTGCTACAAGTCCCCCTATCCTTTCAGAGTGGACACTTTGGCTGTCAGCCCCAGGTTTTGTTCCACCAACCACACGATTGCCAGCAGCATCTTCATCCAGAGGCAAGTAGATTTTTCAGCCAAAGACATCAGTTTTTATGAGAGGAATATAATTGACATTCCAAGGTGTATATTATCCTCAAGGACCACAGTTGGATGTCCCCTCCTTATCAATTTTCATGAATAGATTTATATATTTTATGACTTTGTAATAAATGGTTTTATCGTTCACATGAGAGTTGGTTGAGTTTTCTAATTTTTATCTCACTGGATTGAACCACAAGTGCAGCAAACCTGTCCTAAGTTCTTCTTTGAGAGAACTGTTTTCTGTGTATATTGCTGTGTTCCATCCCAAGGATACTCTCTAGCTGCTATGGGCGGTTGGCTCTAACTTATACCTGTGACAAGATACACACAATCTGTTGGCACCCAATCGTATTGGTGTTGTCAATTGCAGTTTCTCTGGGACTTGATTCACGTCAGCCTTTCTTATTGTGTGTTCTTCCATACGCTTATGAAATCACATTGTATACAGGGTATATCAAGGTATTAACTTGCAGATATTATTGTCCTGAGACTTATAACCAATGGTGCATTGTGGCTACATTTTTTAGTATAAACAGAATAAAATAGAGATTATTGCGCTAACTTAAAAAATGTAAGCAGCTGACATCAATCACTGAACTAAGGAGAGTGATAAATCAATACAAATACAAAAATATGTGCAGTGCTAGAAGAAAAAAATTCCCAACAATTCCCTTTTGAAAAAGGCATTTATGCCGAAACATGTAAAGAGGACTTGGTCAGCCCAGCTGTTTTACATCTTATATGCCTGTCTTTCACGGATGTCTGTAAGTGTATCAGCTTTATTGATATTAAATTGATTTTAGCAATATTACGCTATATGTCCCTCCATTTTTTTCGGTTTTACCACCCACCATGTGGAAGGGGAATCTCTGAATTATTCCATCTACCGGAGATTTGCATGGTTGCCGTTGGAATCGGTGAAAAATCTGTGGGGACACTCCATCATTCTTAAGCCTGTTTGACTCCTACACTATAAGGTGTTTTGGGGTCCCATCCATCTGGTGAGCGCAATATATTTCTACCTTCACTGGTGACGGGATTTGCTGCACTTATATATGATTTGCACCATTATATATTGGACTTTTTCTCACCATCATTTGTTTACGTTACTTGTGGAATGCTTCCTGCGATTGGACAATTTATTTTGTTGGGAATTTTTTTCTTCTAGCGCTGCACATATTTTTGTATTTACATTTTTTAGTATAGTTGTATTAATTTTTCTCAAAACCTCTTCTTTTACCCTTCAATCCCCTCCCTTTTTTTTCTTTTTTGTTGTTGTTGTTCTGGTATGGATATGAATAGGGTCAATAGATTGCAATCCATCTTCAATAAAGCAAAATAGTTCAGGCAGTCTACATCCAACAGGATTCCCCATTTTCCTAATGAAGAAGTTAAATTATCTCCCCCTCATATGGACGAGGATGAAAAAAATTTGAGAAAGGCATTCCTTCAATTACAATATGCAAAATAATCAGAAAATATGCAGTGATAGGATATTTCCTTTTACAGAGGTACCTGGATCTGGGTATTAGGCCCAGAGACCTACGCATCAAAAAGCAGTGCTTTTCTAGATCCCAATCTTAAAAAGGATTGGGAACTTTTGGCTGAATTCTGTACCACTAAAAGGATTAAACTGACCATACAGCAAAGAGAACCAAAATTAAAACTAACCCTGAACAAAATAGAAGTGAAAGATGCAGAAGTGAAAAAAATACAGTGCTTCTTGCCTGTATCAGAAAGGACTCACTGTGGTAAATATTAACTTTTTTAAGACAAAATGGTAGAGAAACAGACAAAGAAACTAGAAAGGGACATTGAGGACTAAAAATTGGGTAAATTTAGTTTTAAGTGGAAATGGTCTATTCTTCGGCATGATCCTCAAATAGGTGACCCCTTTAATAGACACTCAGATACCATGAATGAAAAACACAATGATATCAGGCCCCCATGCCTGTAACAAAGGTAACATGGCAGAATTAAAAATAAAAATAACAAAAAATGATCCCAACCTTTTGATACACGAGTAGATGGACTCAGTCATCTCCAAAAAGAGGAACCAGCGAACTGCATGACATCTGGTAACCAGCATTATGTTACTCTAAGATATAACAGAGGGATATTGTAGTCCATCAGCCTAGCCCAGATATCCCATCAGTTAACAACTCAAGTTTAGAGTTTCATAAGGATTCCCCAACAACAACTCTCTCTAAAGTTATGGAAAGGAGACATAAACTGTTCCCCTAACTAAAGGTTACAGCCCATTAGCTGGTGACCTAGATGTTTTTGCAAATTATACAATTATACCTGTACAACATCAGGTAATACATCTCCCATAGAAACTGACCCAATTTTGTTCATAATTGAATGTCTTGGGGGTAATTCTTTTTTTAGAACAGTCCCCAAAAATGTAGTCAAAGAAAAAATAAAACTAGTAGAGAAAGAAGAGGTGGAAGGGTCACTAAGGCAAAACAGCAAAAAAGAAAGGAAAGAGAGCAATTAGAGTCCCTAGAGAGTACCATTAAAATGTATAACTTATCATCCCATTCCCTCACCGGAGCAAAATGGCTTTATTGAAAAAGGGTCTGAGTTTTGACTCCTCAAGAGGCCCCAATAAATTTGAATTATATAAAGACCTGCATAAATGTATTCATTCCTTAACCATTAAACATCATTATGCAAAGTCACGCAGTCCATTGGAAGGATCGGGGTTGGATCCATCCAACTCACATGATGCTGTAATAGAAATAGATTAGCTGGACCATGATAACAATCAGGAGTTATATAAATTTGAAGACCTATGGAAGGAAGGTCACACAAGTACTCAATCTATTGATTGCTACCTAGACCCAGAGATGAGACACACGGGGTTTCATCCCAAATGTTCCTTCTTTCCTATCCAATCTAAGGGTCCATATATAGAAACTTTCTCCCAGGCAGTCTATAGAGACTTTCTATCTCTGTGTTATAAGAGTATGAATATGTTTTTCCAGCTCCCACCATCCCTCATGGTTAAATAACATTCCAGGTGGATAGTTACATTATTATGATGATGGAATTGCACCAAAAAGAGGATTATGAAAAACAAGGGCTGATTCTCAAGAGTACATTTCTTGAGAAGGGGTATCCTGAGTCCTTAATAACAGGTGCATTTCAAAAACATACATCTCCTAGTCATCCACCTCGAATAAAACAACTAACAAAACAATTAAAGGACATGTGCCTAATTTGATTAGATTTGTTACAGGTTTCAATGACCAATATAGGAAAATTGCAGGGATCATCCGTAAGCACTGGAATATTTACATCTAGATCCCAAGCTGGCACCACTACTGCTGTCAGCCCCTCAAGTCCCTTTTAGAAGGGCCAAAACCCTAAAAAATGTGATAGCTCCAAGCAAACTAACCAACAGAAATAGGACACATTCGATGGACATTCGTTCTTATTCCAATGATTGGACTGGTATATTCCAGTGTAAGAATAAAGGGTGCTTGACGTGCCAATATATTTCTCATGGCAAGTCCACTTGGAGGACATCAGTTTCAAGTATTATTGTACATTGGTGTAATTTCAGCTCTGTATTCCATGCATATTTTGCAAAAATTGCTTTTATTGATGAAATAATAATAAAAACAGATTTTACGAATACATTTGTGACATTAGTCAAGTGCCTAAAAAATCCCATAACAGGGGAACCTCCAATTCTATGTTTATTTAATTAGTCGAGCACTAACCAACCAGCAACTGTTGAGAAAAATAACTCTTTGATTATGATTATGTAATGCACAGCACAGCTTACAGAATACAGCAGTCAGGATTCAGTATGTCAAGGGTATGCACTGTGCATAATGGTTAATGTGGTTAATTATTGGTGTTTATTAGTGATTATCCTCTAAATCATTGGTGTTCATTGGTAGGTATCTTAATAATTACTTGTGTTCATTGGTAAGTATCCCCTTAATCATTGCTGTTCATTGGTGGGTATCCACTGAATCAATGCTTTTCATTGGTGAGTATCCCCTTAATCATTGGTGTCCACTGGTGAGTATCACCTCAATAATTGGTGTCCATGGATGAGTATCCTTCTAATGATTGCCACTCAATGGTGAGTATCCTCTTAATCATTTGTGTTTATTGGTGAGTTTTCCCTCAGTCTTTGGTATTCATTTGTGACTATCCCCTTAATTATTGGTGTCCATTGGTGAGTATCGCTTAATTATTGCTGTTCATTTGTGGGTATCCCCTTAATTATTGCTGTTCATTGGTAAGTATCCCTTTAGACACTAGTGCCCATTGGCAATTATCCTCTGAATCCTTGGTGTTCATTGGTGAATTTATCCATAATCAATAGTGCTCATTGGTTAGAACCCCCTTAGTCTTTGCTGTTCATTGGTGAGTATACCCTTAACCACTGGTGTTTATTGGTAGGTGTACCCTTAAGCATTGAGTTTTATTGGTGAATATCACCCTAATAATAGGTGTCCATGGGTGAGTATCCCTCTAATCATTGCCATTCAATGGTGAGTATCCTCTTAAGTATTAGTGTCCATTAGTGAGTATCCCCTTAATCCTTGGTGTTCAATGCACAGTATCCTCTTAATCACTGATGTTTATTGGTAGTATTCCCTCAATCATTGGTATTTGTTTGTGACTAGCCCCCTAATTATTGGTGTGTATTGGTGAGTATCACTTAATCATTGCTGTTCAGTGGTGGGTATCCCTTTAATCATTGCTGTTCAGTGGTGAGTATCCTCTTTAACAGTGGTGCCCATTGGCAATTATCCTCTGAATCCTTGGTGTTCATTGGTGAATTTATCCATAATCATTGGTGTTCATTGGTTAGTATCCCCTTAGTCATTCCTGTTCATTAATGAGTATACCCTTAACCACTGATGTTCATTGGTGAGTATACCCTTAACCACTGATGTTCATTGGTGAGTATACCCTTAACCACTGATGTTCATTGGTGAGTATACCCTTAACCACTGATGTTCATTGGTGAGTATACCCTTAACCACTGATGTTCATTGGTGAGTATACCCTTAACCTTTGGTGTTCATTGGTGAGTATCCCCTTAATTGTTGCTGTTCGATGGTGAGTATCCCCATAATCATTGGTGTTCAGTGTTTACTTAACTAAGAAAGAAGCTGCACAGGTCCTGTAATTCTGCCTCCTGGTTCTAGCAAGTAACCTCATCACCAGAACTATGCAAGCACTGTTGGGTAGGATATCACTGCATATAACTGCATAGTTAGTTGTCACTAGACCTGATTCCCAGTGTCTCATCTTTGGTTCCTTGGGTCTAGCAACACCTATGCTCCTTTATCAAAACAGCCCTGACCAGGAGAAAAAACACATTTTCTTTCTTTACAACAGTTTAAAAAAAAAAGCCACAAAGTTGTCCTTGGACTAGTTTATTTAGCATGTGAAGGCTTCATCTTAAATCCTTAGTCCCCTACAAGTAAGTCCATATTTATGAGCTACACATTCAAGAATTTACTGGTTTCAACACTCCACAGAGAAGGCGGGTGACGCGGCCGCACACATAATTTTTCACAGATGAAGTAGTGAGGGCAGGTGTAGGACGGCTTTATGAATGAGAACTAAATCCTTCTACACTCTGAGCTTTTTTTTTTCTTCCTTTCTTCCAGATATTGCCGTAGGGCTTAACTTGGATATCTAAAAATACATGTGTAGGGTAAGTAATCTGCAGCTAAGGCGTATCAGGTGTCCTCACTTCTGTGCTATGATACTAGTTCACCGCAGGGTATTGCAGTGCTTTACCGCTCTTAACACTTCTCCCAATCGCTTATGATAATTTCTGACAATTTGTGACACTTCATCGAATGTCACAACCTTTACAGCGCAGATGGTGTTTGGCTCCGTCTATGTTTTCGTTTTCTTTTGTAAGAAACAAAAATAAAATGTCAGTTTCTGACAAATGATCTTTAATTAGCATTGACGATTCTAATACCACCTCTGGGGCAACGGCCACGGGACAATAGGTGAGGGTCAACCAATACAGGAAACGATCGTGTACAAATAAAGACGTCGTCCACATGTTGCCAGACATAAAGGGGAATTCCAACGTAAGCCTCAAATACAAATGCAACAGAAGTGCTGATTTTAAATGGCTATGGTAAAGACAGTCCACACAAAAATATTTCAGTTTTTCGTAGATCCTGGAAAAAAAGAACTACACTCCAGGCATATATTGAAAAAAAAAATAAAGTTTTGTTTCAATAACATTTTTTTTTTTTTTTAAGCAGCCCGAGAATCTTTTAACTCGTCGAGCAGCAGCATCCAAAAGGAGATGGAAGAGAAAGCACTAGGAGACATTTAGGTATGCTGCTTGCACACGTGATTACAAGAAAATGTTGACAGAAGGAGAGAGCAGAGTAAGGAAAGGGGCGAACTGCTCTTGACCTTTCATAGTCCATTTATAGACGGAGGGCAGGTAAGTGACTTAAAGTGATACTAAAGTTTTCTTCATTTAAAAATAACACACATGTTATACTTACTTGCTCTGTGCAGTTGCACAGAGTAGCCCAGATCCTCGTCTTCTCAGGTCCCTCACTGGAGCTCCTGGCCCCTCCCTCCTGCAGAGTTCCCCCACAGCAAGCAGCTTGCTATGGGGGCACCTGAGCTGAGCCGCCGCTTTGTGTGTCCATTCAGACACGGAGCCGTGGTTCGGTCTTACACCCTCTCTCTCCTTATTAGCTCACTGACTTTTAATGACAGCAGCGGGAGTCAATGGCGCCATGCTGCTGTCTCAGCCAATGAGGATGGAGCAGCCAAGGCTCTCGTGCAACATCACTTGATCAAGATGGGGCTCAGGTAAGTATTGGGGGGGGGAGCTGCTACACACTGAAGGTTTTTTTTTTTTATCTTAATGCATATACCGTAATATATTAAGATAAAAATAGTCTGAATTTTCAACTACTTTAATCGAAAAATACCGCTTTTGGAGCGATCTTCCGATAATCTGATCATTAGCACACAGCTTTTGAGAGCCGATCACGACAGTTGATCCAAAATTATCCGAAGGGACAAACATGAAATCCTTGCTCGTACGATACTAGATCATATGATTTTCATTTAATGAGTACAGTTTTCATCCGAAAAATATCGAAAGAGCAAGACTACGCATGCTCAGAAACGATAAAACACATTACATCACTTCCGAAGGTATATTCCGGCATACAAGAATTTTCATTAGTTGAGTAACCTCTTCAATTGTAGATACGAGACTAGCATGAAAAAAATAAATAAATGGCTGGTCATTCATCCGATATTCTCATCACACAACCAATATTGACCCATGGGACTTTAAATGAGGCATAATACAAAAGTCATAAAATATCAATTTATTGTACAAGGATTTGACATATAAATGTATAAAGTACACATAAAAAATGTTTGGCATATCAAGCGTACGAGACTTGAGCTTTATTGTTTGAGTGCAGCAAAGAAAAGCCAGTTCAGAGGACTGGCTGTACTGGCTGGCAGGCTGTGTTATTCTGAGGACTGGATGGACAACAATACAAAAACTTTGGCAGGTAAATGAGCTCCTTTATATGTATTTTACCTGTATTTCAGTTTTAAAGCATAACTATGTTTTGGATCAAGGGTCTTCAAACTATGACCCTCCAGCTGTTCAGGAACTACAATTCCCATCATGCCTAGTCATGTCTGATGTCTCATGAATGTCAGAGTTTTAAAATGCCTCATGGGATGTGTAGTTCCGCAACAGCTGGAAGGCCGTAGTTTCAGGATCCCTGTTTTAGATACTACTCACCCTGCCAGTGCTCCCCAACCAATCCTTCATGGTGTTGTAGGTGGAGTGGTTACAACACTTCATCGATCACGTGACTTGCCTTGAGATTGGTTGATGGACCTGAATGCTGTCACATGGGAAGAGGACACATGCTCCCCAAAACTTAGAAGAATATGGTATTTTTGCTGGCCAAGGCAGTGGAAATAGTAGCAGGGGAGCACTGGCAAGGTGAGCATCCGTGGGTCAGGGGAGCCCTTTTGCAGAGACACTATTTGCCCTGAATGGTGTAGGGGATAGAGTAAGGTAAAATAAGGGAGGCAATTAAATGGAACAAGGTGACTTTCACATTTTTGCAAGCTTTGCCTTGTGTTGGAGAGGTTTGTAGATTACCCACTAGAGGGAGCTTTCAGTGGCACAATGCAATTACTTTGTCTCTACTTTTGCAAGTGTTGACAAATCAAGCCAATTTCTAGATTTACATTGTGAAAAAAGGCAATAAAGAAAAAAAACACTGGATAGCACTGCAATGCAGGAAGGAGAGCCTGGCTATAAAATTAGCAAATATAGCTAATTTTAAAACAAGGAATAACTAAATTAAAAACAAAGGATGGAAGGTATGTAGAAGAGAATAAAGGGCTAGCCGACTGCCTTAATGAATACTTCTCTTCAGTTTTTACAGAAGAAAAAGGAGAAGGACCTCCACTTGAAAGGATGACTAATGAATCGTTTGATGCATGTGTCTTTACAGAGGAAGACGTTCTAAGATTGCTGTCTAAAGTGAAGACAAATAAGTCACAGGGTCCTGATGAGATACACCCAAAATTATTAAAAGAGCTTAGTGGTGAGCTGGCAAAACCATTAACAGATTTATTTAACCAATCATTAGTAACAGGAGTCGTCCCGGAAGATTGGAAATTGGCAAATGTCGTGCCCATTCACAAGAAAGGTAGTAGGGAGGAATCGAGCAACTATAGACCAGTGAGTCTGACATCAATAGTAGGCAAATTAATGGAAACCCTATTAAAGGATAGGATTGTGGAACATCTTAAATCCCATGGATTGCAAGATGAAAAACAACATGGGTTTACTTCAGGGAGATCATGTCAAACAAATCTTATAGATTTTTTTGACTGGGTGACTAAAATAATAGACGGTGGAGGTGCAGTAGACATTGCATATCTAGATTTTAGTAAGGCTTTTGACACTGTCCCACATAGAAGACTTATCAATAAACTGCAGTCATTGAGCATGGACTCCCATATTGTTGAGTGGATTAGGCAGTGGCTGAGTGACAGACAACAGAGGGTTGTAGTCAATGGAGAACATTCAGAACAAGGTCATGTTACCAGTGGGGTACCTCAGGGATCTGTATTGGGACCAATTTTGTTTAATATCTTCATAAGTGATATTGCAAAAGGCCTCGATGGTAAGGTTTGTCTTTTTGCTGATGACACAAAGATATGTAACAGGGTTGATGTTCCTGGAGGGAAACGCCAAATGGAAAAGGATTTAGGAAAACTAGAAGAATGGTCAGAACTCTGGCAACTGAAATTTAATGTGGATAAGTGCAAGATAATGCACTTGGGGCGTAAAAACCCAAGGGCAGAATATAGAATATTTGACACAGTCCTGACCTCAGTATCTGAGGAAAGGGATTTAGGAGTAACTATTTCAGAAGACTTAAAGGTGGGAAGACAATGTAATAGAGCAGCACGAAATGCCAGCAGAATGCTTGGATGTATAGGGAGAGGTATAAGCAGTAGAAAGAGAGAGGTGCTTATGCCGCTGTACAGAACACTGGTGAGACCTCACTTGAAGTATTGTGCGCAGTACTGGAGGCCATATCTCCAGAAGGATATAGATACTCTAGAGAGAGTTCAGAGAAGAGCTACTAAACTAGTACATGGATTGCAGGAAAAAACTTACCAGGAAAGGTTAAAGGACCTTAACATGTATAGCTTGGAAGAAAGAAGAGACAGAGGGGATATGATAGAAACTTTTAAATACATAAAGGGAATCAACTCGGTAAAGGAGGAGAGCATATTTAAAAGAAGAAAAACTACCACAAGAGGACACAGTTTTAAATTAGAGGGGCAAAGGTTTAAAAGTAATATGAGGAAGTATTACTTTACTGAGAGAGTAGTGGATGCATGGAATAACCTTCCTGCAGAATTGGTAGCTGCAAATACAGTGAAGGAGTTTAAGCATGCATGGGATAAGCATAAAACTATCCTTCATATAAGATAGGGCCAGGGACTATTCATAGGATTCAGATATATTGGGCAGACTAGATGGGCCAAATGGTTCTTATCTGCCGACACATTCTATGTTTCTATGTTTCTACTGTATATAATCCCAATATATAGACAGAAATAAGAAGTTTTAAGTGTATCTATGATCAAAAAAAAAAGCACGTATTCATTTTCACATTGTATTTTTATTATTTCTAGCCTTCATCTATTAGGCTGAACAATCCTGAAGTTAGTAATTAACATTTACTTCCGTGAATTCTGTGACACATATTATATATGCACTGTGAGAAGGCCCTGCTGTGTCACACACTTCACAGAGCTCCCTTCTGAACTACAGAGGTGCTGAGAGGAGGAGTTTCATAAGGTGGAATCACTGCTTGCAGGCAGCAAGATACCATGGGCTATGTAGTCCTTAGAGACTGAAAATTAATAGCAGAGGGAAAGCTATAAAGCATGCAGGGAACCCAGGAAATGTAAGAGATGGCCAGCAGACAGGCAGCACTCATTAAAAGAAACCTTTAGGTTAGCTTATACAATTGATTTGTATGGGCGGCTGAGCACAGCACCTGTGGCTCCCAGGTGGGGAAACACACCCACACTTTACAATAGCTCACAAAAGTGAGTACACCCCTCACATTTTTGTAAATATTTTATTATATCTTTCCATGTGACAACACTGAAAACATTACACTTTGCCTTGTATAACCACTTTACAACCGGAGGATTTTGCTGTCTTCCGTCCAGGCCACTTTTTGCGATTCGGCGCTGTGCGACTTCAACTGACAATTGCGCGGTCGTGCGACGCCGTACCCAAACGAAATTTACGTCCTTTTTTTCCCACAAACAGAGCTTTCTTTTGGTGGTATTTGATCACCTGTGCGATTTTTACTTTTTGCGCTATAAACAAAAAAAGAGCGTTTATTTTGAAAAAATAACAATATTTTTCACATTTTTTTATATGAAATTCCCCCCAAAAAAGATGTAAAAACCAATTTTTTTAAAAGTTTTTGGCCAATTTGTTTTATGCTACATATGTTTGGTAAAAAAAATCGCAATAAGCGTATTTTGATTGGTTTGCGCAAAAGTTATTGCGTTTACTAACAAAGGGAAAGATTTCTGTCATTTTTGGTGTTTTTTTTTAACGCGTAATGGCGGCGATCTGCGATTTTTTTTGCGGGACTGCGACATTGCGGCGGACAGACCGGACCCCTGACTGACATTTTTGACACTTTTGGGGGTACCAGTGACATTACTGCAGTAATCAGTGCTATATATATGCACTGTTACTGTAAAAATGACACTGGCAGGGAAGGGGTTAATTTTATTGGAGAGGGAGGGGTTAATGTATGCCTGGTGCTTACTGACGTGTGTGGGGGGAGGTGACTGAGTGAGTCATGGACAGATCGGATGTCCAGCTATGCTGAACAGTCCGATCTGTCACTCCCTGTCACTATGGAGATCCGCCCGCTGTGTTTACACACAGCGGGCGGATCTCCAGACTCGATCCCCGACGATCGGGTAAGAGCAGCGGCGATCGCCGCTGCTCCTCCCCTGGCCCGACTCCCGCTGTGAATGAAAACAGCGGGAGCGAGCCTCCGGCGGCGCGCAAGCGCCGCCCAGAAGGGGAGGAGTCCAGTCACGTTAATACTACGTGACTGGACGATAACGAACCACTCTGCCGCAGTAGTATTACTGTGAGCGGTTGCAGAGTGGTTAACAGTGTAAATTTGCTGTCCCCTCAAAATAACTCAACACACAGCCATTAATGTCTAAACTGCTAGCAATAAAAGTGAGTACACCCCTAAGTTAAAATGTCAAAATTGGGACCAAAGTGTCAATATTTTGTGTGGCCACCATTTTTTTTCACACTGCCTTAACCCTCTTGGGCATGGAGTTCACCAGAGCTTTCACCAGAGTTTCACAGGTTGCCACTGGAGTCCTCTTCCACTCCTCCATGATGACATCACGGAGCTTGTGGATGTTGGAAACCTTTGTGCTCCTCCACCTTCCATTTGAGGATGCCCCACAGATGCTCTATAGGGTTTAGGTCTGGAGACATGCTTGGCCAGTCCATCACCTTTATCCTCAGCTTCTTTAGCAAGGCAGTGGTCTTCTTTGAGGTGTGTTTGGGGTTGTTATCATGTTGGAATACTGCCCTGCGGCCCAGTCTCTGAAGGGAGGGGATCATGCTCTACCTTAGTATGTCACAGTACATGTTGGCATTCATGGTTCCCTCAATGAACTGTAGTTCCCCAGTGCCGGCAGCACTCATGCAGCCCCAGACCATGACACTCCCACCACCATGCTCAACTGTAGGCAAGACACACTTGTCTTTGTACTCCTCACCTGGTTGCCTTCAGCAAACTGTTTGCATCATCTTTAGAAGAGGCTTCCTTCTGGAACAACAGCCATGCAGACCAATTTGATGCAGGGTTTTTGCCACTGGGCTGCAGCTCAGTTTCAGGGTCTTGGCAATGTTATTATAGCCTAGGCCATCTTTATGTAGAGCAATTCTTTTTATTCAAATCCTCAGAGAGCTCTTTGCCATGAGGCGCCATGTTGAACTTCCAGGGACCAGTATGAGAGAGTGAGAGCGATAACACCAAATTTAACACACCTGCTCCCCATTCACACCTGAGACCTTATAACAATAACGAGTCACATGACACCGGGGAGGGAAAATGGCTAATTGTTCCCAATTTGGACAGTTTCACTTAGGGGTATACTCTGTTTTGTTACTGGTGGTTTAGACATTAATGGCTGTGTGTTGAGTTATTTTGAGGGGACAGCAAATTTTCACTGTTATACAAGCTGTACACTCACTACTTTACATTGTAGCAAAGTGTCATTTCTTCAGTGTTGTCACATGAAAAGATATATTAAAATATTTACAAAAATTTGAGGGGTTTAGGGCTCTTTCACACGGGCGTTCCTTTTTTTTTGCCCGATCAGGTCCTTTTTTTTTTTTTTTGTAACGGACACGGATGACACTTGTGTCATCCGGTCCGTATGTCCGTTTTTCATCCCATCCGTTTGCGGATGAAAAACTGACATAATGCATGTCTATGTAAATACGGATGTCTGCGGATGACACCACTGACATCCATTTTTGCTTCAGTTCCGTTTTTTGAAAGGAAGAAAAAATAGGGTTCTCCTCCGTTCAAAAAAACTGAACTGAACTGAACTGAACTGACAAAAAACGGATGTCAGAGGATGATCATCCGATGACATCCGTATTTACATAGAGATACATTATGTCCGTTTTTCATCCGCAAACGGATGGGATGAAAAATGGACATACGGAACACCCGTGTGAAAGAGCCCTTACTCGCTTTTGTGAGATACTGTAAATTACATCAGTGTGCATGAGGTCATAACCCTGTAGATTTGCTTTTTGGAAGTCCCCCATAGCATAGTTTTATTATCTGTTGATCCTGCCAGTAGATCTTTTATTTTTCCACTTCCTCTAATAGAGTGATGCTGTTTCTTTTGTAGGGAAATCATGCAACATTGTTGTCACCTGAGGACAGGCTAGTCTTAGACTGACATGAAGTTTTAGATTTTAAGAGGCAGACAAAGTAAAGTGATTGTACAAAAAATAACAAACATGTTATACTTACCTCCTCTGTTCAGAGGTAAGTCCTCCTCTTCTCGGGTTCCTCTCTTCACTGTTCCGGGCCCCTTCCTTCTGTTGAATGCCCCCACAGCAAGCAGCTTGCTATGGGGGCACAAAGTCAAGTTGCAGCTCTGTGTGCCCATTAAGACACACGGAGCTGCCGATTGACCCCGCCCCCCTCTCCTGATTGGCTAACTGACTTTGATTGACAGTATCAGGAGCCAATGGTGCCATGGTTGTGTCTCAGGCAATCAGGAGGGAGAGTTCCGGATGGCCGAGGGACTCCTGGACATCACTGGATAGAGAGGGGACTCAGGTAAGTATTAGAAGTACTGGGGTGGCTGCTACACACTTAAGACTTTTTATCCTAATGGATAGAATGCATTAGGATAAATAACCTTCTGATTTTACAACTCTTAAAGCCAATAATTTTTACACAGTTACAGCAACTGCCTTTTTTATTTTGGAAAAGGTGTAAGCCGTATAAATATAAGCTGACCACTGTAAGCACCCACAACAGTGAAAAAAGCTTTTTCCCTACCCCTATAACAGCTACTTTTGTTGGCCAGCTTGACCTGTAACAGGAAATGGAAAAATAAAGGATTGATTGGCAGGATTGATAAGTAATAAAACTATGTTACAGGAGGGGGGACTCAGAAAAAAAAAAAACAACTAACGTGTTGGCTATGTGGTATTAACCTAAGTTTTTTATGTGTGCCCATAGTTACACTTTATTTCTTATTGATAAAATTGTTTACACCAAGCTGATCTCTTTTACAGGTTTATCTGAAAAGACAATTTAAAAGGACTATATTTTCCTTGTAAGAAAATCTGTAGATTTTAGAAAATGTTAAAAAGGTCTAAACACACAACTAGAAAAAAAACGGAGCAAATAAAGTTTTACCCAACTGTCATATTACATCATAGAATTCACCCTGGAGAAGTGCATTTCTACGGCACAAGTCTCAGCTCTGCAATTCCACAGGTCATTTTTTAAACTGACTATTGAGAGCAGATGTGACTCTTGTATCCTACTGAAAAACAACTAGGTTACAGGAGGTCAAATTCTAAATGTCTTTCAGTCTCCCTGATTACTTCCGTCATTCAGTTACCACAGCAGGAAAAATATCACTATTACACAAATGTTGCTTGTTTCACATACAAAACATATAAACCCCCCCCCCACCCCTCCACACACACTTTATCTATTTTTATTTTGGGATTTTACAATTTCCAGTTTTCTAGTTGAGTTGCAATATTTTGCATCAATTGCAAAATTGCGTCCAATCATTTTTAAATTTCCGTAGCCCACTGAAATAGCTGGCAAGAAATGATATATATATCGAAGGGGCCCTCGGGCGTAATTGTTAAAGTTCAACTGAATACTTATTTTAATCTTTGCCATTTAAGTCTCCTGTGGACTCACATTTACATTAATTTCCAGAATATTATTCTAGGAAAGGTTAATGTGCGTGGGAGACTATATTAATGTCACATGCAGAGTGATTTGGGCATGTCACTCAGATTTTCCCATGTGATCATGTGCTCCTTCTATGAGTTAAATAGATCTACTTATGAAGCATTGAATATGACTTTCACCGAACATTCTATGGTGGTGAATCAACTGTTACCATTTAAAATGCATGCACCTGGAAGAGGCACCTGCACTAAATGTTTGCTGTTTGAAAGTCAGATTCACTGTTTTAGGCCCGGTTGTGTGACATGAAAGTCTTGCAACTGTCGATCCGACATCAATCCGACTTCCACGGGACTTTAATGAACAAGATCCGATTTAAAAAAAAACACTGCGGGGCACGCCCTCCCAAATCTATCAAATCTATACCAGACCCTTTTTCGAACATGCAGCCTGGTTGGCAGGTCAGGAAAGGGGAGGGACAACCACAGCCCAGGAATGTGGGGAAGAGACCCTTGTCCCAATTAATTCTGGGGGGGGGACCCCACGCTCTTTTTTTTTTCAATACAAGTCAGACTGACATGAATTGGACCAGTTGGGATGGCTCTCATTGGGAATAATTGATTTTAACATGTCATGTGACATGTGCTTTCAAATTAGGAGCTAATGTCGCACCAGTGTGAACCAGGTCTTATAACTACACCCCAATGTGTATGTAAACCCTAAATCTAGGCATTGTGTCTCCCTCTATACAGTTTTAGATTTTTTTGAATATGTTGCAAAGATCTTTATCTAGAGATTCTGCCAGTAAAAGCATTTCTTGTTGCAAGATGACAATGCTTAGGTTTTTGTTTGAACGTATGTAGAAAAAATTGAACAACGAAGAAAGCTGAATTTCAGGCAAATTTATTTTCCCATGCAGTGTGGCTGTGCCTGTACTGCATGGGTTAACTGCTCGTTTTTGGAGATGAACTGCTCGACTGGAGAACCGAGATATACTCAACTAAACCTCCAATCCTACACCCCCCCCGCCCACCTCAGTCTAGCGGTCTTGTGCAGTGGAATGTTCCTGACGTCATCACGCCCATAGACCATGTCTGGACGCGAAGACGTCAGGAATAGTCCACCACCGAAGCGCCGTTTTCTGGAGGATTGAAGGATTGGGTGAGCACATGCTCTGTTTTCACCCCTAGACAAAATTAGCAGTTAAAAAAATTATAATTTTGCCCGGAGTGGGGCTTTAGCTTAATTGTTCGAAAACCACTAGAACTGCTATTTGAATGGATTACCAGACCTATAAAACAGGTTTCATTAAAATATGTACAACTTTTTCTTAATGAAAACCATACTCACAGTAAGGTCTCGGTCACACCAAATGTGGCTTTGAAATCATGCAACGAATTGAACGAATATAAACAAATCAAAAAAATGTTATAGCAAAATTCTAATGGTCCTGACTGTGCTTTCAAAATTCAGTTTTCCTAACGTGGATAGTAATGCTTTGCATCTGTGGGCTCTGGTGCCCATTTTTAGGAAAACTTTTTTCCCGAAGACATGCAAAGCATTCCCCAGAACTGAATTAGTGAGTAATGTTTTTTATGGAAACTGCTTTGGTGCAATCTTCTAACTCAGGGGTCTCCAAACTTTGTAAATAAAGGGCCAGTTTACTGTCCTTCGGACTTTTAGGGGGCCAGTTTGGGAGGAATAGTACTTCACTGTTAGTGTCATTGGCAGGAATTAGACCTCATTGTTGATGTCAAGGGGAACGAATAGTGCCCCAGTGTCAGTGGGAGGAATATTGCCATATCATTGCTGTCAGTAGGATGAATAGAACCCCATTGTTGGTTACATAGTTACATAGTTTGTGAGGTTGAAAAAATACATCAGTCTATCCAGTTCAACCTATAATGTGTGTGTGTGTTTGCTGTTAACCGTACATTGTATACCCCTGTATGTTGTGGTCTTTAAGGTGCCCATCTAATAGTTTTTTGAAACTATCGATGCTCCCTGCTGATACGACTGCTTGTGGAGGCAAATTCTACATCCTTACTGCTCTGACACTGAAGAAGCCCTTCCCTTACGTATTTTAAGGTTAAACCGTTTTTCCTCTAGTTTTAGTAAGTGGCCACGTGTCTTATTGTATTCCCTTTCTCTAAAAAGTTTGTTCCTTATGCTAGGGTTGCCAGTACAGTATTTGTACATTGATATCATATCCCCCCTCAAGCGTCTCTTCTCCAGAGAGAATAGGTTCAGTGCTTGTAGTCTTTCCTCATAGCCTATGCCCTCCATTCCCCTAATTATTTTTGTTGCCCTTCTCTGGACTCTCTCCAGTTCCAGCACATCCTTCCTGAGGACCGGTGCCCAGAACTGGACAGCATACTCCAGATGTGGCCGGACCAGAGTCTTGTAGAGTGGGAGAATTATCTCTTTATTTCTGGAGTGAATCCCCTTTTTTATACATGCCAGTATTCTGTTGGCTTTGCTTGCAGCGGCTTGGCATTGCATGCCACTGCCAAGCCTGTTGTCCGCTAGTACTCCCAGGTCCTTTTCCATCTTAGATTCACCCAGAGGTTTCCCCCCTAGTGAGTAGCTTGCTTTCGTGTTTCTGACGCCCAAGTGCATTACTTTACATTTTTCAGCATTAAACCTCATCTGCCATGTAGTTGCCCACCCCATTATTTTGTTCAGGTCCACTTGTAAGGTTTCCAAATCCTGCATAGAAGATATTGGCATGCTTAGTTTAGTATCATCCGCAATTACTGAGATTGTACTAGATATCCCCTCCTCTAGATCATTTATGAATAGATTAAACAGGATGGGTCCCAGGACAGAACCTTGGGGGACCCGACTTTCCACACCCGCCCAATCCGAGTACTCCCCATTAATCATCACCCTCTGGACTCCCCCTGGAGCCAGTTCTCTATACAGGTACTCACCCTATGGTCCATACCTACATTCCTTAGTTTGTACAGTAAGCGTTTGAGGGGAACGGTGTCAAAGGCCTTTGCAAAGTCCAGATGCACCACATCCACAGGCTTACCTTTATCTAGGTGGTAGCTCACTTCATTGTAGAAGGTTAATAGATTGGTTTGGCAAGAAAGATTTTTCATGAATCCATGCTGATTACTACTAATTAAAGGTAAATATACAAAGTATATTCACGCGCCACGTGGAAAGACCTATGAATTTTGTGAAGACCTATTCAAATAATTAATCAAATAAATGTGATTCGCAGCTGCTATAGTAAAGTGTGAGTGCTCAAAAGGTGAAGTAATCAATAAATATATGATTACCTATAGCGCTTGCTTAACAATTAAATTAATACCAGTATTATTAAAATTCATATAAATCCCGTGGTATGATGCAAATGATAAAAATAATTTAAAATAGTATTGAAATAGGATTGCAATAAATAAATATATGATAATGTGATAAAAAATATATATCAAATATGTAAAAAAAAACATTGTAAAATAGAGCAAAAATGTGTCATTCACATAAATTATCCTTAAAGTTCATGTGCAAAAATGAGTTAATGTGCAATTAAGATGTAAGTGCTGGTAAAGATTAAAAATAAAATTGTGACTTCTTAACAAGAAAAAGTCCAAAGTAAAGTGCACAGTGATTAGTACTTGGTGCTTCGTGATAGGTTAATTCACTCTTTCCCTGGTGTCCCTTCTTGTGTTCCACCGTGCTAAAAATAGATGAAATTCACACTCACCAAATCGCGGGGGTCCTATATGTCTTTCCTACTTGGTAAAAAATGATAAAAACAGTTGCCGTATTTAGTGGAGGATGGAATGAGTAAAGTCTTTTTGTGAAGATAACTTCATTTAAGGGAGGATTTACACTTTCTTCAAAGGAAACAGGGGAATCTGTACCTTCATTATAAATTGTGGTCTACAGTTGGCAGAACCCAAACATCCCAGAAATGATTCTAACCACAGAGCTACCATGCAATCCAATCAACAATACAGTAATTTAAATGGAAAAAAGATCAACAGATTGCTAAGTGGTTTACAGACGCAATCTAGCTTCCATGGCACACTCATTAAATACAGTAGAGACAGCACAGGTATCAGCAAAATGCCGTAGGATTTGTTGTTGCTGTACAATGATTTTGCTTGTGCAGGCCACTAATGAAATACAGCCTCTTTTAAAGACAACAGATTGCAATGTGTTAGGGCAAAGGGTCCTTCTTCCCCCATTAACTTCAATTACTGGCTGCAGGTGAAAAGTGAAAGTCACATAAGTAACACTATTCAGAAGCTCAAACAGCCCAAACCGATTATGTCCAAGGAAACCTAAGCTCTCCCATTTCACATACAAGCCCCATTCACAAAGGCACACTGTCAAAGTATAAAGCCAGAACACTTAGCCAAAGAGACGAACCATTAAGTTGGCCTGGATTAAAATTGTTTAGCGTTTGGTTCCTAGAGGTATTTTACTCATGCAGTAAAGCACAGAGGAAAGAATTTCTACATTAAAGAAACCCTTCTAAGTGCGTGTGCTGCTACAAAATAAAAGGCATTGTGAGCCCCATATATCAGCATGCCATTTCTAAGAACTGTCCTAATTTCACCACAGCCACCAATAGGACTAAGACTTACAAATTCCATCTATGATTTTCCCGATCATTTTTAATCTAATTGGCAGCTGCTAGAACAAGTACTGCTAGTGCATTTCAACTCGACTGGATTCTGTGTACTGGCAGGAGCCTTGAGTATTTCATCATAAAGTGTGAAACAGAGGACATCCTTGTTTGTCAAGGCTATACCAATATGGATGAAATTTATGACCGACACTGGATAATGGAGCCATTGCTCCTGCTATTAAAGGTTTATATAAATGGGCTTCAGACTCAGAAGTAATTCAAATATCATATTCTTTCAGGTGCTTCTGGGATGCTATGACTCATGTTTAATCACTTTGATTTCACTTGATGTTACTAAAGGAGTTGCTTGAAGGATTTAAATCCTACAGGAGTTTCATAGAGCTGCTTTTGAATTGCATTGCTTTTTAAATTGCTTTTGTGCTCACATTGACTTATATTGAGAAGAAACCCAGCTAAAACATGAGCAAATTTCTGCTGCAGACCTTGGACACATGCATGGGAAATAGATAGCACTGTTCTCTTCAGGCTCTCTCAGGCTTTATTATTAGTGGATAATTCAAATTTGAGGCGCTGCTCTAAATAGTGATAGTAGTTGTGCTGCCTATATTAGTGAATGTGTATATATTCCTCATGTGTCAAAATACATATATCCTCATGATTGTGTGTCAACAATTCAAATACACAAAATGTTTGAAATAAAAAAATATACAACTATTAAACAAATTCTAAATATATAGATACGTATCTTCTGCACCCCATGCTTGGTTGTGCTTTTTTATGCATGCTCTTATGTGATATTTCTCCACCTTAATTCGAAAGGGCTACTCACCAGATATAATTGGGCCGTCAAGACCCTCACAGCTTTATATACAATATTGGTCACCGTTTGTGTCTCCCGTTTTCCAAACACATCATCTTAATCCTAAATACCCTTGACTTGGGCAAAACCTTTATGGTGTTGAGCCAGGCTCCAATCCATTAAGGATTCCCAAAAAGAAGTAAACGCAGATGATCGTGTGATACGTTTATTTAAAATGTATCCAAAATCCCATAAAATCAATGTCGATTAAACTCACATTTAATTGTGCCCTGAGCGGCACCCACTGTAGAACGCCTGGTAAGCTGCGACTCCCGCCGTTCTCTCCAGGAACAGGTGTGCATACCAACTGCATTCCACCAAGAACCGGAAGTAACAAAACTGGAAGTATCACCGCTCGATGCATTTCACCGGATTGGTGTCATCAGGAAGTCATCACATGAGGGATATATCTAGGCTATCACTAATATAGGCAGCACAACTATTACCACTATTTAGAGCAGCGCCTCAAATCTTAATTATCTACATTTATTTTTGGAATTTCCAAAATTTGATGGCAGCTGCAGGGTGAAACCATTATTAGATACACATAGGAGGCACCATTTTTCTTTGTTCAATATTTATTATTAGTTGGATTTTGCCCATGGAACAGTCTCTACCAGGTCAATGAAGTGGCCCAAAGAAATAAAATGTACAAGACATATGTAAATGGAGACATATAAAATGTTTGCATATCTGGGCTGAGACTGTACCAGGATTCTGACTATGCTCAGTCAAGCCAAGCTGAAGGTTATTTAACTAAAGAGTTAAAAGTTATGGTTTGCATCAAGGGAAGATGATCTTTTAGGTGGACTGTGAGAGCAGCAAAATGCTTGGACTGGGAATCTGCAGTATGGAGCATTTTCATCTGTAGAAGTTTGTAGGTCTGTCACCTGATGGTTTTTATAAAAGCAGCATACAATTGTCTTACCTTAAAGTAGAACTATAAGCAAAACTTTTTTTTTTTCACTTTAGATAGAAAAAGGGAGGGCCATAACCCCTGTCAGATTATTTTTTGCCATCTGTGTCCCATGGGGGAGATTTCACTTCAATTCCTATCCCATAACAAAACAGGAAATGAGAGGAAAACCTTAGATTGTAAGCTCCTTGAGGGCAGGGACTGATGTAAACGTACAATGTATATGTAAAGCGCTGCGTAAATTGACAGCGCTATATAAGTACCTGAAATAAAAAATAAATAAAAATAAAAAACTGCAAAGTAAGGGAATCCTTTGAATAAATGTAAAGGGGAACACATGTTGTACAGCAATACAAACTGACAGGTGTTCTAATCTTTCTCCACTCTTTTCAAAACTACAAAAACAATTTTGCCTTAAGTTGTACTTTAACTAGAGTAGTGATAGGAACTAGTGGCTTTGTCCTTTCATGGGTGGATTGTAGCACTAAAATGGTCTCCACAACACAGTCTTCTGTTACATGCTCTCCAGGAATCAAGGACCAGTCCATTTAGGCACAGCCACAATTCTTGAGCCCTGATAATGGGGATGTCTGTTTGGCACCCAAAACTAATTCTATTTTTTCTACTTTCTTTAATTTTATCATTAAAAACTTTGGACATTTGGATGTTTGTCTGGCACTCTCACTAGACTATATATACATGGATTCTCGACTTTGGGTTCTTCCCCCATTTTTAAGAGATGTCCCTGTTTTATGGAGTACTGTTAAATCGGAGCTGGTTTGCACAGTGATAATTTGATTGACCCATTGAAAAACCCGTATCAAGCCTAATTTTCACTTGTTTTTTTTTTTTTTTTTTATGCCATCTGTGTCCCACCTTTACGAATTACTATTTGTCCTGATGATCATTATCTTCGGTACAAAGAGTGAGGAAAAATCCAAGACTTAGAGGTGAGCGATGTCACCTGACTCAAGCTGGGCTAGCCCAGTATGGTATACAATTAAGTGTATACACTTAAGCAGATGCGCACAGGATATAAGTATGATCAACTTGTTATATTAATATTAGTGTTCACGTAAAAAATAAATAAATTAGGTTTTGTAAATAAAATGTGTATGAGCTGCTTGTCAAACAAAAATTAGTTGGAATTTAGTGAGTAAGATGGGGACAGTGCTTCAATACTAGTGTAATTAAATACGTGAAAGTATATAAATGAACTGACTCTATATTATTCTAATTCAAAGATTCATATACAGTAGGTGTCACCTAGGTGCATAGGTGAAGGATTTACATTCATACATTTAGATTATAAATAAATATTCATTAAATTTTACATACATTTAAAGTATATAAAAGTATAAATGAGTGGCGTACCAACGGGGGGTGCCCGGGTGCCACGCACTGGGGGGTGTTAGCCGGTGTCCTGCCCGGTGTGTTCTGACAGATCCCATATCTCAGTGCATAGGCAGCTGCAGTGGCAGCTCCTTCAGTCCGCACTGCTAGCAGGGGCGGAGCTGTGGCGGGAATAAGGGGACAGAGCCTCGGCGGGAAGAAGGTGAGTGCCCAAGTGTGTGTGCTGGATAGGAGGGGGGTGGGGCAGCTGCATATAGAGGAATTCATCTTTCCCTATTCTTCCTGCAGCCGCTGAATAACTGATTCTCCTCCTCTCCCTCCTGCAGGAAGAATATGGAAATATCAATTCATCTATATGCAGCTGCCCCATCCCCCTCCTATACAACTTTTTTTTCTGGCCCCCCCAGTGCTCTTAACCCCCCTCAGTGCTCTTAACTCCCCCCAGTGCTCTTAACCCCCCCCCCCCCGTGCTCTTAACTCTCCTCAATGCTCTTAACCCCCCTCAGTGCTCTTAACCCCCAGGTGCTCTTAACCCCCCAGTGCTCCTAACCCCCCCCTCAGTGCTCTTAGCCCCCCCCAGTGCTCTTAGCCCCCCCAGTGCACTGGACCCCCCCCGGTGCTCTTCAGCTCCCCACAGTGCTTTTCATCTCCCTCCCCTATGCTCTATGGCTCCCCCAGTGCTCTCCACCCCCCTGGTTTTCCCTGCCCACCCTCCCCCAGTGCTCCCTGTCCCCCCCAGTGCTCTCCACCCCCTGTGCCTTCCAACCCCCCTGCAATGCTTTCCGAACCCCCTCTTAATTCTCTCCAGTCCCCCCCATGCCCTTCAGCGCCTCCAGTGCTTTCTGCTTCCCCTGTGCTCTCCGGCCCTCCTAGTGCTCTTCTATCTTCTATCATGTCTGCAGTCTCTGACCATCTCCTGTACCATGTCTGCAGTCTCTGACCATCTCCTGTATCATGTCTGCAGTCTCTGACCATCTCCTGTATCATGTCTGTAGTCTCTGACCATCTCCTGTATCATGTCCGCAGTCTCTGACCATCTCTTGTATCATGTCTGCAGTCTCTGACCATCTCCTGTATCATGTCCTCAGTCTCTGACCATCTCCTGTATCATGTCCTCAGTCTCTGACCATCTCCTGTATCATGTCCTCAGTCTCTGACCATCTCTTGTATCATGTCCTCAGTCTCTGACATCTCCTGTATCATGTCTGCAGTCTTTGACCATCTCCTGTATCATGACTGTAGTCTCTGACCATCTCCTGTATCATGTCTGCAGTCTCTGACCATCTCCTGTATCAAGTCCGAAGTCTCTGACTATCTCTTGTATCATGTTTGCAATCTCTGACCATCTCTTGTACCATGTCTGCAGTCTCTGACCATCTCCTGTATCATGTCTGTAGTCTCTGACCATCTCCTATATCATGTCCGCAGTCTCTGACCATCTCCTTTAGCAAGTCTCCAATCTCTTACTCAAACTTAAACACATTGCTAATAATATTAGCTATCTTTTGATGCTGAAGGTATGACTGTGCAGGGAAGGCAGAGAGTGCAAAAGGGGGAACTGTGATGAGAGAGACGGAGGGCAGACTTCAAGGGGCACTGTGATGGGGGGCTGTGAAATGTGTGCAATAAATATTCTTGAAAACATTAAAAAATGTTGTGGGTGTTTTTACATTTTAAAGTGGGGGGGGGGGGGGGGGGGGTGCCAGATATAGGACCCGCCCCGGGTGCCAAATGCTCTAGGTATGCCACTAGTATAAATAAATATTCATATGAGTTCACCAATGTGCAAAAATACAAAAATCGTATATGTAAAAATATATCAATATCTATCCAATAAATAAATAAATAGTGGAGAGAGTCCAAAGTGAGTGTAAGGCCCCATGCACACGGGGCGTTAGAAAAAACGTGCGTCAAAGCTAGTTCTGACGCCGGAAAAAGCAGCTGTAAAAACGTGCTTTCAGTAGCTTTTTCCATTTGCGTTATTGCACGTTTTGCCACGTCGCTTTTAGCAGCGTTTTTTCTGCCTCCATTCAAAATCAATGGTTCCCTATGGGAGCCTATTGATTTGAATGGAAGTCGCACCGCAAGTCGGATCAGGATGATCCGACTTGCACTGTGAGAATCTTGAGGGGGAACTCCACGCCAAAATGGGAAAAAACGGCGACGGGGTCCCCCCCAGTTTCCAAACCAGGCCCTTCGGGTCTGGTATGGAATTTTAGGGTAGCCCCACACCAAAAAAACGGCGTGGGGTCCCCCCAAAATCCATACCAGACCCTTATCCGAGCATGCAGCCCGGCAGGCCAGGAAAGGGCAGGGTCCAGGGGGGGTGGGGCCGCTGCTCGTCCCCTCCCCTTTCCTGGCCTGCCGGGCTGCATGCTCGGATAAGGGTTTGGTATGGATTTTGGGGGGGACCCCACGCCGTTTTTTTGGCGTAGGGCTACCCTCAAATTCCATACCAGACTCCAAGGGCCTGGTTAGGAACCTGGGGGGACCCCCACGCCGTTTTTTCCCATTTTGGCGTGGAGTTACCCCTCATGATTCTCACAGCGCAAGTCGCCCCGCAAGTCGGATCCGACTTGCGGTGCGACTTCCATTTAAAACAATAGGCTCCCATAGGGAGCCATTGATTTTGAATGGAAGAAAAAAAAATGTATAATGTGGCTTAACGCACGTTAAGCAACGTTATAGCAACGTTATTCAGCCTTTAGCAGCGTCAGACGTTTTTACAGCTCTAACGCTGGTCCTCAGAACGCGCAGGCCGTGGGTTCTTTTTGCTGCTTAACGCCTAGGCCACTTACAGCTCAAAAACGTCTGTGTGTGCATGAGGCCATAGAATAACATGGAGGTGCGTTTTTAGGCTGCAAAAAGAAAACGCCTGACGCTACTTACAGTGGCGTTAAAAACGCCCCATGTGCATGGGGCCTTAATAAATACAAATATATACAAAGTCCAATTTGCTGCAAAAGTGCTGTTGTGCTTGATTTGTGTGGTGTGTAGGTGGCAGCAAAACAATACAATAGGTGGCAGGCAGTAAAACAATAGTCAGTTGGTGCAAACTTCAATGGAATTGTGCTGATTCTTTCCACCTCCACCGCATGCACAGCCCACTTACCAGATGACCCCTTGGGGTCAGGCGACAGAGAGGTATCCCGCTAATATACTACACCATGAACCTCCCTACCTCTCATTTCACATGCTGAATACCTATATAACCAGTTTATGAGTGAGCGGACCCCAGAGGAGACTCTTAAAGGTACCATACCCCTCAAACCGCGCTCTCTACTGAGGGACCACAGTGGGACACCCTAGAGGAGACCCCCAAAAAAACCATCTGCACCTCTGCACAGCAGAAAACCCTAGCGGGATACCTTTCTGTCGCCTGACCCCAAGGGGTCATTTGGTAAGTGGGCTGTGCATGCGGTGGAGGTGGAAAGAATCAGCACAATCCCATTGACGTTTGCACCAATTGACTATTGTTTTACTGCCATCTATTGTATTGTTTTGCTGCCACCTACATACCACACAAATCAAGCTCAAGAGCACTTTTGCAGCAAATTGGACGTTGTATATATTTATATTCATTTATACTCACTTTGGACTCTCTCCACTATTTATTTATTTATTGAATAGATATTGATATATTTTTACATATACAATTTTTGTATTGTTGTACATTGGTGAACTCGTATGAATATTTATTTATACTCTAAATGTATGTAAAATGTAATGAATGTAAAACCTTCACCTATGTACTTGGGTGACACCTATATGAATATTTGAATTAGAATAATTATAGAGTCAGTTCATTTATATACTTTCACTTATTTAATTACACTAGTATTGAAGTGCTATAGCCCAGTAGGGTACCAGAACAGCAGACAGATGCAACATTGGTGGACAGGCCAGAATTAGTAACAGGTAGGCATATGTGGTAAAAGAGGGCAAGCACGTTCACCGTAAGAGGTGCAGATCAGCAACTAGGTACAACAGAACAGCAAATAAGCTACAACAGACAAACGCAGGTGTGTAAACAGGGGTACAGGTCAGAGTCAGCAACAGGTGAAGCAAGGGCGGGGCAAGGAGGAAGCGGGGAGGCAATCGGAATCACAAGTAACCCCTGCAGAGCTGGTTTGATGCCAAAGCCACAAATGGGTTTGCAATCACACCTGGGTCAATGGATGACCAGTGTGGGTCAATAGAATGCACCTATGTAAACAGGTGTATGGTCAATTATGATCTTGTGTGGAGGGTCACCTGCCACCTGGAGTTACCTTTGTTAATATATCATCTTGCAGACTGCCACAACCTTCCTGATAAGAACAGCCTTTATTCTATGATTTGTCTCTTTTCCCCATAGAAAAAGTTTGGCATCAAGATGGATTAATGCGCTCACTATAACTCCTGAGGAAACCCTACATAGGCCCTATCCTTGTCCAGTCATTGAAACAACCCTCAATTTAAATACCATACTTGTGAAGACTAGGCTATTTAAGAGCTGCAACTGAATGAAAGCATTACGTCTTATGCTGTTATTGACTTATTGCATCTGCAAAAAACATTCCTGTTTTTCTGTTCTAATCTGATGTAGCAAGGTTTCCAGGCCTGTGACCTGACGTGGGTCTGCCATCAGTACCGGAATCCTCTCCAGCCCATCTGAGCTGAGTCCCTGGGTGTGACAACTGAAGCAACGACAACTCCGGCATCTTTGTTTGTGGTTTTTATTATAAGTTAAAGGGGATGGGAGAAGGGAATGACTGGGATACTCCTTTAGGCTCGAACTAATTACAATTGGGACTTTGATCCTGAAAATGCTTGTTGACGCTTCCTTGACGCCAGCCAGCGCCAGCCAACGCTCACTAACATTGAGCACACACTGCAACTTGATAGAAGTGCTGAATCCTCGACTGAAAGTCCAGAAGATCCAGAACTGTGAAACTGTAGAACTCCTGACACTGTTATGCTGTACAATTCACTGAATACTGTCCCCCGCTTTGGCCAGCTTGAGGTAGCATGGAGTAGAACTCTGCTAATCCGTACTTGCAACTGACACACTTTATACAATTCAGGGCCCAGATGCAGATTCCCCCTTGACTGTAACTCTTCAGGGTCCACTGACTATGTACCCCCTTTGTAACTTCAGGGTCCTCAACCTAGGTACCCCCTTTGTAACTTCAGGGTCCTCAACCTAGGTACCCCCTTTGCAGCTAGCTGACACTGGATCCCAGAACCTCCTCCGGAGTGGTCCCCTCTGACTCTAGGCAGACCCCCAGGGGCAATCCTCAGTACTCACGACTTGTGTAGGCTTTCCTGGGACTGGACCCCTCTCGCTCTCCGCTGGCTCTCGGTACTCCGGATCCCCTCAGCTCAACTCAGCACCCTCTGGACACTCAGATGACACCCTGAGACATCTACCTTCCTCAGACGGGAGGAGAGACAGCCGCACTCTCCTTCCTGGGACTCTGCTCCCCCCAAACACTTAGTGCCACGCACTTCCCCCCCAAACTTATACCCACTCCCAGAATCCTTTGCGGCATAATATGCCTTCTGGGGTAGTTACAAGCTGGGATGTGTCCCCTGATGGGGCTTCCCACACTGCCCTATGAGAATCCTCTCACAGGAACCAGTGGGGATACTTCTCCCCTCAACAGGCACATCTGGAAGCCCTGACACCCTAGCTAAATAAATCACAGCCCTGCTGTTTGGCAGATAAGGCCCACTATACATTTACCTAGCACCTACCTGTGGGGTGCTACACTGAATATTCTCCCAGTGTGTGTCATAGAGCTATTTCATTATGTTCTCTTTTCACCTTTATTCCCAAAGTCTGCTCAATCTTCAGTCAGGGAAAGCTGCCCTTACACAACAGATATCCTGCAGTTACAGTATGATGCCTCTGTTTGATTGAAAAGGGATGCAGATCATTTATTATGGCCTAGGTTTCTCTCCTTTATATGTTAGGGTGACCAGATGTCTCCGGCTTCAAGGGACAGTCCCTGGACTGAGGACATTGTCCCTGGACTAAGTCTGTCCCTGATTTTGTCCCAGGATTCAGGGCCAGAGTAATGTAGACAGGGCATCCCATGCTGGCTGAGAAGCAGCCAGGTGGCTCGGATGCCGATGGCCCCTGCTGGACAATCTCACTGTTGCTCCTACTGCTGTTCAGTGGAGGAGAGGCAGAGACAAAAATTTACTGTGTGAAGGGCTGAGACCGGGAGGTGAGCGGATGGGGGGGGGGGGGTCCATTTGTACACAGGTGAGGGAGGTGGGGGAGCAGGGGTCATAGCTGATGCAGCTGCATGGAGAGATGGAGAGTTAAGCTGTTGTGGGGAAAGGGCTAAGAGGTGGCTGCAGAGATAATCTGTGAGAGAAGGGTGCAGAGGTGAGCTATGTATGTGGGGGCAGAAGTGTCCTCTGTGCATAGCAAACCTCTGAACCCGGCACTCTATGCCTAACACCCTCCTGTATATTATGTAGTCCTCTGCCCAGCGCTCTGTGTGTTATGTAGCCCTGAACCCAGCGCTCTGTGTATTATGTAGTCCTGAACCAAGCGTTCTGTGTATTATGTGGTCCTGAACCAAGCGCTCTGTTTATTATCTGGTCCTGTACCGAGCGCTCTGTGTATTATGTAGCTCTGTGCCCAGGGCTCTGTGTATTATGCAGTCCTGTGCCCAGTGCTTTGTGTATTATGCAGTCTTGTACCCAGCGCTCTGTGTATTATGTAGCCCTGTGTGCAGCGCTCTGTGTATTATGTAGTCCTGTACCCAGAGCTCTGTGTATTATGCAGCCCTGTGCCCAGTGCTCTGTGTATTTGGTAGTCGTGTGCTCTGTGTATTGTGTAGTCTTGAACCCAGCGCTCTGTGTATTATGTAGTCCTGTGCTTTCTGTATTATGTAGTCCTGAACCCAGCGCTCTGTGTATTATGTAGTCATGTTCCCAGCGATGTGTGTATTATGTAGTCCTGTGTCCAGCGCTCTGTGTATTATGCAGTCCTGTGCCCAGTATCTGTATATTATGTAGTCCTGAGCCCAGTGATCTGTGTATTATGCAGACCTGTGCCCAGCACTCTGTATATTATATAGTCCTGAGCCAAGCGCTCTGTGTATTTTGTAGTCCTGTACCCAGTGCTCTGTGCATTATGTAGTCCTGAGCCCAGCAATCTGTGTATTATGCAGTCCTGTGCCCAGCGCTCTGTGTATTTCATGGTCTGTGCCCAGTGCTCTGTGTTACGTGTATTATGTAGTCATGTGCCCCGCACTCTGTGTATTATGTAGTCCTGTGCCCAATGCTCTGTGTGTTATGAACTCCTGTGCCCAGCACTCTGTGTATTATGTAGTCCTGTGCCCTGCACACTGTGTATTATGTAGTCCTATGCCCAGCGCTCTGTGTATTATGTAGTCATGTTCCCAGCGATGTGTGTATTATGTAGTCCTGTGTCCAGCGCTCTGTGTATTATGTACTCATGTAAACAAAATAAAAACAACTGCGCTAGTCCAAAATATGTGTATAAAGCAGCAACCTCAAGTGTGACCGACACCCCAAAAGTCCAATGTAAAAAATAAGTTGCGCTATAGATGATGTATATAAATTGAAATTATAGGGAAAAAAAGTCCGTATATTGTCCAGAAATTTGGAAACAAATGAGGTAACTTGTGCAGGTACCGCTTACCGGAAACAGAATGTATGTAGGCCCATCAATATGACTCCAATAAGCCTCAGGTGGTGGATCCAGGTGGACCTTCCGGTTCCAACGTAGATCCCTCAGTGAGATGGTGACATGTATGATACAAAAAAACAGAACGCCATAGCGTAAAACCAAAAAACAAAAGATAAATTGACACCCAAGGTGAATGGGAACACCAACGTTCCCGTGTTGAAGGGAAAATTGAAATGTGTAAAGAATAAGCTTGACCACCACAGAAGCTCGATAGGTACTCCTTACCAGATTTAAATGAAAAAACACCAAATAAACCAAAGGATTCCCCCAGTAGGACAGCAGCTTACCACAGAGATGAGTGTGAAGAGCATATGAACTGTTAGACTGGTGTATCCCGACCATGCAAATCAAAAAGGACGGCTCCGCTCGCCCTTCCCTCGTGGACAGTAACGTGAAGGTGACGTCACGGCGTGCTGACGTCACCTTCACGTTACTTTGTTTTTTGGTTTTACGCTATGGCGTTCTGTTTTTTTGTATCATACATGTCACCATCTCACTGAGGGATCTACGTTGGAACCGGAAGGTCCACCTGGATCCACCACCTGAGGCTTATTGGAGTCATATTGATGGGCCTACATACATTCTGTTTCCGGTAAGCGGTACCTGCACAAGTTACCTCATTTGTTTCCAAATTTCTGGACAATATACAGACTTTTTTCACTATAATTTCAATTTATGTACTCATGTGCCCAGTGTTCTGTATAATATGTAGTCCTGTGCCCAGCGCTCTGTGTATTATGTAGTCCTGAGCCCAGCGTTTTGTGTAACATGTAGTCCTGAACCCAGCGCTATGTGTATGATGTAGTCCTGTGCCCAGCACTCTGTGTACGATGTAGTCCTGAACACAGCGCTCTGTGTATGATGTAGTCCCGTGCCCAGTGCTCTGTGTATTATGCAGCCCTGTGCAATTTGCCAATAAAAAAATATGTCCCCGGATTTCATTTTAAAAATCTGGTCACCTTATTATATATACTCCTGCAGTTCCTGGCATTAATTCATAATATATATATATATATATATATATATATATATATATATATATATATATATATACATTTATCTTTAAATAAAACATATCTGGAACATGGGAGTAAATGAATAATAATAGAATGTGGTACACACCTTTCCCATGACTTTTTTTGGAGGAGGTGGGGTGGAGGGGGGGGCAGATATATTAAGGAGAAATAGAACAACATATGGATTCCAGATTGAAACACACATAGCTCACTAATTCAGAGTTCATGTTTCTGCAAACCACAGCCAAACAAAGGGGAATAAATTACAAAGCAGTTGTCATTCATGTGGGATTAATTATTGGCCTTTTATAAATAGGTAGCTGTACATAGATGTAGAACTCGGTGATCTGGACTTTTAATGCGCAATTATGATCATAAAGTAGCTGAGAGCGTACAATGGGGGCCAAATGCAAATATTAAACACACTCACCAAAAGACTCATTGTAGTATTATGTGAGGTCAAATGTTCACGGCATGGAAAAAGCACTGATGTCGTTTTGTGCTTTTTCGTTTTATTTGGTTGGCGCTTGGCCTTCATTCTGTATTAGCCTTAGGTGTTCGGACTGCTGACACAGAAGGCATTTATGGTACAGGAGGTTTCTCTGTTGTCACCTAAGTGACTGTTTCAAGGCATAACAAATTTAAAGTGGAACCCTCACCCAGAAATAACAGCACAATAATCTTATAAAGACTGTGTTATAGTTGCACAGGTATTTTTACGCTCTACAGTTTACATTTGCCATTATAAGGATAGATATAAATCCTAATAGATAATACATTGAGCCTGCAACTAGGAAATACCACAAAGGAATAGAAGTAAAACAATGTTTGCTCAGACCCTTGCACCAATTTGAGATGAATTTCGTGTCTATGATGTCACAAGTTTTCTTGCACTATCCCTATGTTCAACCTCTATAAAACCAGGCAGATACCATGAGACAATGTTTAAGCCAATCGCCAGACATGACCCCAGCTGCCTGCACTGAACCCGGTGGTTCCTTACATACAGTGAGCATGTTCTGTGCCAGAAACGGCCTGTCCACAGCTTTGATTAATGTAAGACTGCCAGCAAGAATAAACTTAGCAATGCAAGAGATATACTTAAAGGCATTGTACACTTTCAAATGTTTTCTAGGTATTAGTATATGCATATTCCCTGTGTTGTGTGTTTGCCTTACCTTGTAATGAGGGGCTTACTTCTGGCTGCAGTTTGTATTGTCATGGCTGATTAATTACCTTATGTTGGCTAGCTTATCCCTAGGGAAAAGAAAGTTAACTACTTGCCTACTGGGCACTTTTAACTAGTGATCGACCGATATCGTTTTTTTTAATGCCGATACCGATATTTTGGTCATCGGATATCGGTATCGGCCGAAATTGGCCGATATTTTCGGACATGTAAATTTTTTTTTTTTTTTTTACAAAGGTACTCCTTGTGGAGGGATCTGGGGGTCTAAAAGACCCCAAACCCCTCCTCGGCACTGAAAAGCATTCAAAACGCCAAGTTTGGCTGTTTTGAATGCTGTCAGTTTTTTTAATTCAACGTCGAGTACCCGCAAGGGATTTTTTACACGGAGACTCGATCAGAGCCGAATGCGGCTTTGATCAGGTCTTCTCTTCGGCGGCCGTGCAGGTAGGATGCCCGGGTCTCCCGGTGGGACGGGAGACCCGGGCAAGCCACGGAAGGGGGCGGGAGGGGGGAGACATCCCCTCCCGCTCCTTGTAATGACAGCCGAGCGGCTTCTCAGACGCAACAGTTGTCATTACAAGTCAGCCGACCGTCAGCTATGGACACTGGTACTGGGGTGATGCCTCTAGCTGCAGGCATCACTCCGGTACAGCACTTTCCTGAAATATCGGAAATATCAGTAACCTCAGGGGCCGATTCCAATATATCGGGGATAGTGCATATCGGCCCCCGATTTATCGGTGTTGCCGATAAACGGTAGATCCCTACTTTTAACCCTTCCTTCCCAGGCCAATTCTCAGCTTTCAGTGCTGTTGCATTTTGAATGACAATTGCATGTTCATGCAAATAATATTTTTAGCATTTATTTGAGACAGATAGAGCTCTCTTTTGGTGGCATTCAATCCCCACTGGGTATTTTATTTTTTGCTAAAAAAAAAAGCCTGAGAATTTTGAAAAAAAAACTTTTTTTTCTAAGTTTCTGTTTTGTAAATAAGTATTTTTTCTCCTTCACTGATGTGCACTGATGAGGATGCACTGATGGGCACTGATAGGCTGTACTGATGGGCACTGATAAGGTGGCACTGATGTGCACTGATGGGCACTGACAGGCTGTACTGATGGGCACTGATGAGGTGGCGCCAATGAGCATGCACTAATATGCAGCACTGATGGGCACTGATAGACGGCACTAATGGGCACTAATAGGCGGCACTTATGGGTACTAATAAGTGGCATGGGTAGGCAGCACTGATGGGCATGGATGGGCGGAACTGATGGACACTGATAGATGGCACTGATGAGCAGGCACTGATGGGCACTGAAAGACAGCACTGATTGGCATCACTGATGGCCACTGATTGGCAGAACTGTTGGGCACTGACTGCCATCACTGACTGCACACAGCTGATCATAAGGTTAAAGAGCCTTGACATTAGCTTTTTAGCAAGATTGGGGATGTGCCTAGGCATGCAAGCAAGGCAAGAGGGGGACAACGACATATGACATCATCCCAGAACAATAGAACCACCCTGCCGTCATCATTTGCCTATACGGTGGGAAGGAGGTGGTTTAAGAGAAACTAAACACACACTGTTTATTGTACATTGTCCCTTCTTTTTCTGTATGTGGATGATGGCACTGTAATTATTTTAATAAAGAAAAAAAAAAAAGTACCTAATTTTCTAATTGATTTCCAGCTGTCACATGGCCTAGCTCTTTCCCAGCTTTTATGCAGGGAAATAGTGGCAGGAGGAGCTTCTAATCCTCTACTACTGGTCACATGTTCAAAATAAAAACAGTCTGTGGAATACAATGTAAAAATAAATCATTGATATCAATAAACTGTGTTAAACCATCATACAAATATATATTTGAAAATAAATCTTTGTTATTTTTGGCAATAACATAGTTTGGGTGGATTTATGTCAGTCACAGGCTGTCATGCCGCTTCAGCCTGTGTCTTAGAATAAAAGGGAGGTAAAGCCTCCATCAATCAACATGTAATATCCTGTCGCCATTGTGTTTAGCTGGCCAGTGGGCATGAAGGAGGGGGAGGGGGAGGGAGTGGGCTGTCATTTACCACTGTGTAAACACAGATGTGCTCAGATGTGATAGGGAGGAAATGCTCAGGGTGGAAATACAATGAAAACTGAACATGTCCTCTAGCTGCCAACATTGCTCTGCAAAATCGACTAGAGAACAGCAAGATGAGTCAGGTTTTTTCAAAACAGATCCCATATTGACTGAGTGAGTATGAACAGCATGTAATACAGCATATACTGATAGCTTTAAAGCAGAGTTCCCATTGTTTTTTTGTTTTTTTTAACCACTTCAATACTGAGCACTTTCGCCTCCGTCCTGCCCAGACTAATTTCAGCTTTCAGTGCTCTCAAACTTTGAATGAAAATTACTCAGTCATGCAACACTGTACCCAATCAAAATTCAAGTAATTTTTTGTTTATAAATTTGGGCCAAAATTTATACTGCTACATATCTTAGAATAACCCAAATTAGTGGATATTATTTAGTCTGTGTGAAAGTTATAGAGTCTACAAGCTATGGTGCCAATCATTAAAAATGTATCACACCTGATTTACTGATGGCCTATCTTATTTCTTGAGGCCCTGAAATGTCTGGACAGAACAAACAACCCCCAAATTACCCATTTTTGGAAAGTAGACAATCCAAGGTATTTAGTAAGAGGCATGGTGAGGTTTTTGAAGTTGTCATTTTTTCCCACAATTCTGTCATAATAACAAGTTATTTCTCACACACAGCATATACATACTTGCAATTGCAACCCAAAATACATTCTGCTACTCCTCCTGAGTATGGTGATACCACATTTGTGAGACGTTTTCACAGCCTGGCCACCTAGAGAGGTCCAACATGCAGGGAGCACCGTCAGGCATTCTAGGAGCATAAATTACATTTCTAATTTGCTGACGACCTATCAAATTTTTGAAGGCCCTTAGCACCAGCACAGGGGAATTACCCAGAAAATGATCCCATTTTAGAAAGCAATCACCCCAACATATATTCTTTGGGGCGTTATGAGTCTTTTAAACATGTCATTTTTTTCCCACACATTTTTGGAAATGTGGAAAGAAAATTAAAACTTATTTTTGTTTTACGCAAAGTTGTCAATTCATAAGATATTTCTAACTCATAGCATGTACATAGCAAAAATGACACCCCCAAATACATTCTACTACTCCTCCTGAGTATAGCGATACCACATGTGTGAGACTTTTACACAGCCTTGCCACATACAGAGGCTCAACGTTGAAGTAGCACCTTCAGGCGTTCTAAATAAATAATAAAATAAATAAACGTTGAAGTAGCACCTTCAGGTGTTCAGAGCATAAATTACACATCTAATTTCATTCATACCTGTCACACTTTTGAAGGGCCTGGAGCATGAGGACAATTGGAAACGCCCATAAAATGACCCTATTGTGGAAAGCAAACACCTCAACATATAATCTATGAGGCATGGGCTGCAGATAGGTGCTCAGGTACTTAATGGCCTGCAGACAGGTACTCTGGTACTCTGATGGGCTGCAAAAAGGTACTTGGGTACTCTGATTGGCTGGAGACAGGTACTCGGGTAATCTGATGGGCTGCAGATAGATACTCAGGTACTCTGATGTAGGGGAATTTCATTGGCTCTTTACCCTGATCAGGGATGGGCTGTGTCAGAGTGACACTATCCATCCCCGATCGCTGCTCTGCGCTCCCCCGGGGGCACGGGAGAGCAGTGAGAATGGGCAGACGTCATATTACACCCACTTGAAAGGGGCGGAGTGTTCCTGTTGGCATCATTTTACAATGCGTCGGTAGGGAACTGGTTAACCCCCCCCCCCGGTTGTTTGCACTTAACCCTATATCAAACGGCATTAGTAGTTGATGTAGGTTTTGTAAATGTTTTTTTAAAACTTACTTAGCAGTCCTCATGAGCACGCTTCCATCTTCAGTGTGGGCAGCTGAAGCCCACTGGTATCCCCTCATGAGATACGGCACTGCTGGCTACCCAGAATGCACCTCCCAATCTCGCGCATGCACACAAACTACAAAGCGCAGCAAACTCATAACGCAATTCTCATACAAGGGGCAGAGGCATATTGATTCCTGGGATTGATGTCACTCCTATCCCAGGAGCCAATGGGTGAGCGAACATAATGTACCACCCCGCAGCAGTGGAGAATTCAAACCACAAAAAAGGTATTTGCATTGTTAAAAATAAATAAAAATCCAATGAGATTACAGGAAGTGATCACAAATGGGGGAGTTGATAAAATGCCTGGAACTCCGCTTAAATTATGTGGATTTATGGACACTTTCATTCATAATTCTTGGTGTTCACATGTGGTCACACCCTTGGGCACCTGTATGTTTTATATATATATGTAAGCTATATGGATTTGAGAAAATACCTATCTCCTCCATGTTTATAAGACTTAAATCAAACTTCTCTGGTCATTGACTTGCACATTTTGGAGAAATGAGGGGGACACAATGCACAATTTACCTTACCCACACAGTTTGGGTTCATCAGACTTCACCTCTGGTTCTTTTGTCATCTTCTTGTGTGTGTGTGTGTGTGTGTGTGTATGTGGGGGGGGGGGGGCAGGGTTGGGGCTCAGGGTCTGTAACCTGGAAGAGTCACATGGCTAAATCTATTAAATATCGAAGGATTTTCCATTGAACATGGTATACTTATAGACTGTACACCTTGAGACATACAGTACTATACTTATGGGCTGTGACATTTTTTTTACAATATTGCATTGCGTTTCTGAGAACCTAATAAAGGAAGAATTATCCAGCAAGTACAAAGACACTTGACTTTTACGGGTTCCCTATCAGCAGCTTTTGACTGCAGGAAGGCATAGTATGTAGTTCTAAAATAAGTTTTAAATTGGGATGCAGCCTACTGGGTGTGTTACACCCTAACTCTACCCAAATAACTTCAGATACATGTTCAAATACTTCTAATATGATATGTAAATGATAGAACAAATTAATTGCTCTCCTTTGATGGAGCTGGGTCAACATCAGAAGCTGCTTTAACCTTCTCATTTGCAGAAAGGTTGGACATCAGTATTCATTAACTCTGATGATGAGGGGATGTTTTTGGGAAATGTAACCAATGTACATCTCCTTAAAAAAAAAAAATTCATGGCCTTTGTAAATTATCCAAGATTTGGTTTCACAAAACAGCATCTGCAGGGGAAGCAGGGGTCACCTGAAAAATGTGCACATGTGTTTTAATCTAAGTCTCTTCCTATGTTACAAATAGGAAAAAATCTGCACATATTACTAAACTTGCAGACAGGCCTGAGTAACCTCTGCAATGATAAACATGGTATATTGTTCTTCATTAGTTCGCAGCTAATATGTTAATAAGAACCAGTTTTGTTGAGGCTGGGTAGTGCTACTGAGGTGAAATATTCATCATCCTTTGTTATCGTCCGTTATTTTAGCCAAAAATTAAAGGAGCTAGAAGGAGCTTTATCATTTTCTCTGTTATCAATAGTTTAGCTTGCACACAGTCAACAATCTTAAGCTGAACACTTTAACTTGCCAGTTGTGTGGTTTGTGGTTACCTTTTTTTTGTCTACATTGTACATTTTTGTTTGGCCTTCACCTTAAACACCTTAAAGTCTGTATAAACCCTAACAGTTGACTTTTCATATTTGTTCAATTTTGGTTTATAAAAGTATAACTAAAAGTAAATCTTTTTTTTTTTTTTTTTGGATAGACTGCAGATGGATTAGAACACCAGGTTTTTATTTGTAATGTGGGGTGTTGCGCTGTGGGACTGGTAGAAAATGAGTGGTCTTGTGAATAACAGTGATTATAGTCTAACAAGACTGATCCATAGGTGATGTGAAAAAGGCATAAATTGAATGATTGGAACTAAAAAAATAAATAAATAAGTGACTCTAAAAATGCAAAACCTAAATATTATTGGTAATAAAAAACAAGAAATAGATGAATGTATTGAAGTTAGGTAAAAAATATCCTCTAACATAAAAATGATAAATGATAATAAAAAAGACAAATAGTGTCCGTCACCATGTGAGAAATAGGCTGTGAATAGTGAAAAACTGCTGCACAATCTTCCAGTGATTTATAGTTGAATAAACAGTCTGTGCAGACAAATATTGAAAACCGAGATAGGTGAATCTTTAGTGCAAATTACACCTTTGAGTGCACAAGCCGCTCACCTTACTGCTGTAAGGTAACAGCATTGAAATAAAACTTTTCCCCACTATTCCTCCATTTCTGGCATATCCAGGGTAGGATAGGTCTCCTGAATAGCTTTTCCTTCTATAAAACTGGTCCACTCCATTTTATATGTGGGCAAGAGGATAGAGCTCCATAGTGTGATGCCGTTTCAATTTTTTTTATTAATATAGAAATAGGGTACTCACTTTTTAAAAACAAATGCTGTGTATGACATCCACTAGCACCGAGCTCTTATAACATCTCTTCCAGTATGTTGGGGACCTATGCGTTACGTCACAAACGTGACTTTAACAGGGGATCCATATCCAGAGCTTACTCCATTTCTTGTGATTTCAGTGCAGCAAAGGCATTGTTTTCTTAATGTGCAACTGGAAGTTGGGAGTTGAGTCCATTTTCTGCCAGGACCAACAAGTATTTTTCTGTACTTGCTGGACTTTTAAAGGTTAAAAAAAAAAGGTTAAATGTGCATGTATTGTAAATGGCCCGTACACATGTACCGATCGTCAGCCGAAAATATTCGGCCGACGACCGATCGGCCGATTGTATGCTTGTTAGTATGATGCTTCCGACAGCCGACAGCGCATTTTCGGCCGAACAGAATCTGTCGTGCAGGCATTAAAATTTTTGTTGGCCAACACCAGAACGGCCGATTGTTCGCCAGTCAGTACAGAATTCGGCCGACAATCAGCAGATTTGCAAGACTGGGCATGCTCAGAACAGAAAAAACACACGGAAAGTTAACCATCACATGGCATCACTTCTGCAGTCAGCTGTTGTTGGCCGACAAAATTAGTGTGCAGTCTTTTGCACTTTTCAACAGACAAGACAGCCCTGGACAAAAGACGGCCGATCGGTCGGCCGACGATCGGTACGTGTGTACGAGGCATAAAGGAGTATTGTGTAGGTTTTCTTTTTTGCCCTGACAAACACTTTAAATGTTCACGTTTTAAGTATTTTTTTGATATTACATGCAGTAAATACATGGCTCCATTGTTTAGAGCATGAACAAATTGGGCTTTATTAAAGATAATACAACTGACAACACTGATGTGTCATAACACATAGTAATAACTTGAGGATCAGCTATGAGACTTCAGTGTAGTTAGGCAAATATTTGTCTGCTAGGGGTCAGAACACATAAACATCCTCAACAATGACCAGTGTATTTACATAAAGCACCCTTATTAGGACATTTCTGACATCGATCACCATCATGGGTACTGCCCTGTCCTAGCCAAATCCAGCCCACTATAAGACCTGTACAGCTTCTCACCACAGTCCTTTCTGCCATGCCTTTTCAGAATAGAGATATTATTGGTAGCACAGCAATTAAAGGACAACTTTCCATTATGCAATTAGAGGTACTTTCTACCCCACCATTCTGCCACACCATTGGCATAGGTTTCCAGGGGATATTTCAAAAGTGTCTTACGTGTATGTTTCCAAGAGTGATGTCTAATTATTTTAGTTTACAATCAACAGACATGGGAGTAAGTCACACATGTGCAAGTCACAAGTAAGCCTCAAGTCTTAACCTTCAAGTCTCAAGCAAGTCCCAAGTTACTGTGGCAAAAAGCAAGCGAGTCAAGTCGAGTCCCTGCTAGAAGTCAAGCAAGTCAAGTCAAGTCATTTATTTTAATCAAGTCAAAATACTGATCCTCCCCAATTTTCACCTTTAAATCAGTTAAAAGTCAGTGGTCAGGCAAGGTTTTGTTTTATTTTCAACATTAACAAAACTGCTTAGTGCTTTTTTCCTGGCATATTAAAGAAACACTTTGAATGCCCAAACAGCTCAAAATCCTTCCTCCGGTCATGTTTCAACACCACAGTCACTAAAAACATGTTAAAGCGTAGTTCCGGCCTCAGAAAAGTTTTTTAGATAAAAATACCCCCGGGACAGTCAGGGCTACTGCATTTCATAATGGATAGCCTCTGAACTGTCCCGGGTCACACTTACCTTTTAGAAGAAATACTTACCTTGAAAATGTCTTGTGCGGCGCTGCCATCTCAGGTGTGGGCACCTGAAACCAGAGCGTCCTCTTCGGTGTCCTCTTCGTTTCAGAATGCCCTGCACCGGCCCCGATCGTCACTCCCGGGACAGGCGCGTCATCCCTGCACAGCTTCTGGGCATGCCCAGAAGCTGTTTAGCAGGGAATGACGCGCCTGCACCGGAACTGATGCACCGGAACTGACGAGCGGGGCCGGTGCAGGCGCATTGATTCCTGGGAGCGATGACATTCAGCTCCCAGGAGTCAATGCAAGCAGGAAGAGACGGCGCGGGCCGCGGCCACAGAGGGAGGAAGTGAAAGAAAGGTAAGTATATTTTCTTCAATAACAAGGTAAGTAAACAAAAAAGAAAAATCGGGGCTATCCATTTCTTTTTCAGCTGATTGTTAGCAAGCGGATGGCCCAAAGTGTTTTTTAAAGCTGGAACTCCGCTTTAAGTATTTCCATTGTTAAACAGCCAGTGTCCTAAAATCAGAACACACTGAGGTGTTTTAAGTGACTGTGGTGTCAGAAACATAACAGGCACATTCATTTTGCTTTAACAAATCTTGAGAAAATTCAAATATTTAATAACTTAAAAAAGTAAAGTAATTTCGAGTCATATGTCTCAAGTCAAAGTCAAGTCTCAAGTCATGAATACCAAGTCAAAGTCAAGTCGAGTCTTTTATTCATTTTAGTCAAGCAAGTCTCAAGTCCTCAAACTGGTGACTTAAGTCTGACTTAAGTCAAGTCATGTGACTCAAGTCCCCCACCTCTGACAATCAATATATTAGGTTACAATCAGGGCACTTGTGAATCTTGGTATCTTTGTGGGTTTTAACAGGACTTCTAAGCAGTGTTATTGGTCTGCAAGTTCTTCTAGCTTTTTGGCGGTTATGGAATCTTGCAATAGCACAACTCCGCCTGTGTCAACTGAGTTCTGAGCATCTGGTACACATAAACTTATAAAGCTTACTTTGGGATGTTTTCTCAACACCGACACTTTTACTTTCATTGAACCTAGAAAAAGGTTATATTTACATTTCTATAATTGGGAAACAAATTCCTTTTTGTCCATTGTCAGTAGCAACACAAGAAGGGAAGATGCTCATTACTTTCGGACATTTTATTAAACACATTTTTAAAGGGCTCCCTTCTTTAGCTCTGCTCAATCTTGAGCTATCTTCCTGAACTTTTGAACAACAGGACTGGGGGAGATTTACTAAAACTGGAACATTCAAAATCATACTCAGCTGTGCATGGTAGCCAATTAGCTTCCATCTTCAGCTTGTTCAATTAAGCTTTGACAAAAAAAATAAAAATCTGGAAGCTGATTGGTTTCAATGCAGAGCTGCACCAGATTTTGCACTCTCCAGTTTTAGTAAACCCCCCCCCCCCCCCAGAGTCTTACTCTTCTGGAGTTTCCAGAATTGTGGGGCATCCTTCCCTAAACAAACATCCCGTACTGATGCCTACTATACAAGGTTCTGTACCTCATGCCAATTGTCAAGCCCTTCTTTCTTATCAAGCTAGTATTCGTGACTATAAACATTTTTGTGTTTTTCCATGGTAACTACTTAGTTACATAGTTAGTCAGGTTGAAAAAAGACACAAGTCCATCTGGTTCAACCAAAAAAATAAAAAAAAACAGTATTGAAAAACCCAACCATACAATCCCATATACACAATCCTATACCTGCAGTTGATCCAGAGGAAGGCGAAAAAACCCCAGCAAAGCATGATCCAATTTGCTACAGCAGGGGGAAAAAAATTCCTTCCTGATCCCCCGAGAGGCAATCGAGTACCCCCTTGTCCTCTGTGTTCACCTTAAAGTGAACAACTCAACACCAAGTTCACTATATGGACCCCTTATGTATTTATATTCTGGGTTACTGCTGTTTTCTCCAGTAGCAGTAGAGACAACGGTTTATTTTCCTGACTCAACTTTCAGGTAGTAGGGCAGCACTTATAGAGGGAATACACACAGAGAAGTGGTTATCCCCCACACCAAACTTACAAAACACAGACAACAACCTAATCTGTTAACAAATGTCCTCCATCCTTTTACTAGGATTACTCTGATTTTGCTGCAGAAAATTTCACTGTCAGAACTGGTTAACTGGAATATATTAAAACTGTTGTTTTGGGATTTAGAATTCTCTGTATGATTTGTATTGCATAGCTCCATTGATCCAGCTTGGACCAATGTAAGTATGCACATTTCATACTGGTTGGATCCCTGTGGAAGACGGAAAACACTGTAGTAGTCACCGCCATTACAGTGATCACTGTGGTCTTCTGGGTTCTTTGCCAAGCGGCTACCCTGCTGCATCTTAACCATAGGGGGTTGCTCGCTTGGCATGACTTCCATTTCTTTGGATGTGTACAAAGTGTTCAATGATTAGACAAGGTAGAAAGGGGGGGGGGGGTGGTGATAGCATAATCTCCACCTCATCCAATTGGAATGCTTTTTGCACTTATTGAGAAAAATGCACGGTTTTCTTTGCATGGCAGCCGCACCAAGCGAGCGACCCCTTGTGACTGCTATGCAGCAGGGCACCCACTCGGTACAGGGCTCAGGAGTTCATGCCGATCACCATTGCACCGACCATTACAATGATTTCCAGCTTCCATAGAAATCCCACAGACATTGAATATGCATGCTTACATTGGACCAAACTGGACCAATGTATCTATACAATACAAACTATACATGAAATTCAGCTTTAACAGTACGCCTTACTAAACTCAAATATTTTTGTCTGCATACTTTTGACCATAGAGTAGGTGTAATGTTCAGAAGTCTAGAAACGTTGAGCCATATATTCTATCTCAAAAAAATTACCAAGATTGTGAAAAAGTTGGAAACTTTGGAAATTTTGTTGCACAAGGTATCAGTCTTTCACAATTCAGAAAGCTGGGCATATATTCCATTCAGTTGTATTTTGTTTTTAATTTTCATTTTCAGCAATTCAGTACAACCCTCTGAATGTATTTCCCACTATGTGAGTTTACAGTTAGTGTTTATATTCTTATTAGATTAATGAACCGCTGACTTACAGCATCCATTGAATAGCAGTGAACATTCCGGTCTCAGGTTTCAAGAAATCAGTGCCATTTGTAAATTCCTAAACTTGCTGGCAGCAGATGTTAAAAAACAAAAAACCTTGATATATCAAATGTAATGAGTTTTTATATCTCAAATAAATCTAAGTCTATTGACGACAAATTGCATTAACAGTTAAAGAAGCCCTTAACAACTGTGATTCATCATAGAACATAGGAAACACAATGACTTCAAAGTAATTTGGTTAATATCAGGTCCCCATGCCATATGTACAGTACAAAGCCTAAATTGATGTAAGAAGGCTAAGATTCCCCAAAGACTTGTTCTGGAGATAATGCATTGGATACATCAAGACCTAGTTAAATATGGAGTATTAATACAATAATATAGAATGCGCAGTACAAGCCTCATAATAAATGAGGGACATCAATAATTAATGGAATCAATTAGTTCTCACTGATGGCTAATGTTATCAGATGGACCCTGTCTAGATTTTTTTGTAATGTTAATTATAGAGTGGACTAATTTAAAACACATAAAATGTGATTCTTTGATTCTTTCCAAGACGAGTCATACATTTTTTTTTGGAGCACAAATATTTTTGCTATTAAAATACATCTAGGGGATGTAAAGTGATAATGTGAAAAATGAAATAATGATATATTGGCTGTATTAATGATAGACACTGGTGAGCCAAGTCTAAGGAACAGTTGGAGAGAGGACAGAGCCAAAACTCAACAGTGATAGTTTCTATCACATTGTTTTTTTATAGTTTTCCTAGCCTGTCCACCTTGAGATGCTTAAAGGTAAATTCAGAAGTTACAGATCATATGGGAGAGTTAGTTATGATTAACACTGATGACCTGTAGTATGAGAGACAGCAGTGGGAAAAATGTGCATTTCCCAATTCTCTCTCCAGATTTTCTTTTATTTGGCTTGATGCAATGAACTGATTGGTAGTACCTTTTATTAGTTTCACTCAACATTGCATACTGAATAACACCTAATCCATTATAGCAGAAATAAAGTTCTAAAAACTTACCGTTCATTAGCATGAATAAGCCTATAATATATATATATATATATATATATATATATATATATATATATATATATATATATATCTTAATGCTGTTTTTGTCTGTTTACCTGGAGTTTAGCTTGAAAGCTATCACCTTGCCCATTCAGGTCATTAAAGACACTGCATTCACTATATCTGGTCTTCCACAGTACACAGAACATGAAAATGCAATTGTTTTAGTAACTATAAACTGCTAAATACCTTTTCTCATCAGCAGTATATAGCAAGCAATCCCCGGCTTCCGTTCCCTGTGAACGTCACGTCGCAGGGGAGTGGAACCGGCGGCAAATTTGAAAAGTAAAACACACAAACACCCTGATATGTTGTAATCATATTGGATTACATTACTAAATAAAATAAATTGACATTAGTTTGCCCCCCAGTGCCCTTGTCTGCAGCTTTACTTATATATATACATACAATATATATATATATATATATATATATATATATATATATACAGTACTTTAACTTATTTATAGTTATTTATTATATTATAATTTATGATTTTGTGTTTCAAACTTTATCATACCCAAGATGTTATAAAGAAGTACACAGAGAAAAAAAATGATATGTAAATAGTTGGTTTGGGCTGCTCATCCTTAAGAATTACATGCAAAATAATTGTACCACTTTCAGCACCTAAAATCGGAAACAATCATACCGCCAGGGAGGTTAATGATTGGTTGGTATACCTGAGCATTGTCATTTGGTCTCCCATTCCCGGAAGCACTCATTTTTTTTTTGCTGTCAGATGTAAGATAGGCATCAATGTATCAGGGGGATATTTACACAGACACTCTAGGGTACATTTACTGAAGACAAATAGAAAGTTCAGTTTGCAATTGAAGTTGCAATTTGCAAGGGAATCTTCCCTCAAAGCTTAGTGAATTGGATGAAGTTCTGCTAGTTTCCTACATCCAGTCATGTGCAAGCATGCTGTTTTTTTCCTTTTATTTTCCTTGCACGTGATTGGGTATTCTTTGCAAAGGGAAACTTCACCATATTCACTTAACTCTGGGGACAATTCCTGTGAAAATTTAACTGCCTTCTTTCTTTACCAAAGTTTTTTTTAGTAAATCTCAGAACAACACTGATAGCAATTCACCTGCCAAAGTTGTTTATACAATGAAAGCCAAGAGCGCTACTTTGCATAGCCATGAAACATGTTGTAAATGTTCAAACTTCTATCAAAATCCATAAAAATTAGAATGATAGAACCTCGTGATCTAGATTTTGGATTTCACCATTACCGGGAACTTCAGATGCCAACTTCTCGAGGATCATTTTACTCATTCACTCTCCTAATGTGCACAATGCAGTAACCTATATCAATCCAGTCAGCATTCACCAATCTAATATCAGCAATCTATTCTCTGGTTGTGATAGATTCTTGCACTTTGCACATCATTGCTGTTATTGCCTTATTCCATAGAGCTGCTTGTCAGCTGCAGCTTTCCATAAGGTTTTCAGTCGGCGAATAGCTAAATTATACACTGTTATTGTATGGAGGTCACTGTATTGTATTTACAAATGTAACTATGTTGAACAATTGACTTCTGGGCTTTTGTTCAGCTTCTTCTCACTTGCCTTGACGGCTGTCATGCTTTTCCAAGCAAGTATGTGCAAATATGTAGAACAGACTAAAACAACCATTGTAGTCATATGCAGTACGACCTGGAAAAAGTGAGTGCTGAAAATTGCTACAAAGTTTCCAAGTTTTGATCTGGACGTGAATGAAACATGATTCATATAGTTTATGATAGGCAGCGCAGCTGCAGAAATAAAACGAGAGGTTGATTCATGTGAGATAAATATTTATGTGACAGATTCTTCCTTATGAATAATGCCGCTTTCCCATCTGACTTCGACAATATTGTAACAATAACACTGCTCTATGCTATTGTGTGAGAGGTGGTAATGTAATAGATGTGCATGTTAGGACATTTTAAATTATATATTTGAAATTGTGCTTTGTTAAGCAGTAATTGTGCCATTTATCATCCATTGCCTCTGCGTGGGTAAATCTAAGATGTAGGGGTGTTGTTTACAGGGCTATGAAAGTTAAAGTAGATCTAAGCTAGGGTTTGGTAACAGGCCAATAACAATCTACCCAACGATCGCAGCCATGTAATGGGTAGGTTGAGACCCTGTTTTTGGTAGCGTTGGGCGCCTAGGGCACATTCCCTGCTTCTCTTGCCTGCTGTCCCTGGTGTTGATGGGGCTGCCACCAATGTTCTCTGGTGCTTTGACTGCCTGCCATGCTGCTTCAAGGCAAACACAGTTTTGTACACACCAAGAAGGGCATATTAAACATCTCCTATTAAAATATTAGATAGTACCAAAGATTATCTGACAATAACATATTTATTAAGTCTTTAAAAAATATAAAGAGTCAATTTATTTAGATTTTTTCCTTATCAATACCTCAATACACAAGGAATGAGGAAAAGGTCACTAAAGTAAACTGATTTATTAAAAAACAAAAAACAAACATTAGCTGTAATTAAAGAGAACCTTTCCTTTTCCCATACGGAGTAAAGTTAACAAGATCACTTAGTACCTCCCCCTTCTCAGCAGCATGTGTTCACCTTTCCTTGCCTCCCCAGTGCTCCAATTAGCCATGTGAACCAGGCTAAAATAGCCCTGTGCTATCTTCAAAATGTCTTGTCGGAGCTTACCAAGCGCTATGGATTCCCTGCCTGGGCCCAGAGTAGGCACCAGCCTATGGGCCCCATGCCGTTTAGGAGCTCCGCAACAACAGATCAGAATAATATTGATTTGATCTTGAAAGAAAATGACAATGAACGTTTTTAAATTGTTTACAAAAGATAGAAAAAAATGAATCAACTCAAAGAAACAAAAACTTTACATTAGGGACTCTATAGGGAAAATACTGTATTAATATAATGTACTCAATAACAAGTACATAAACCATAGACATCAGGTTCACATTACAGTTTGTCTCTTAAAAGCTCATCTTCTTTCAGCTGTCAGTTTGTAAAACAATTTGGTACTACCTAATAGTGATGGTCATCTCCATCTAGAGGCTCTTTCTCCTTGTGCACAGCAACTGTTCTTGTCTCCGCCTCCTGTAGTTTTCTACAGGCAGCCTGTTGTGGGTGGAGCCTGCTGGGTCCCTTCCACAGCTTTGCTCTCTGCACAGATTATGTGCAGCACAGTAATGATATCACCACTAGTACTACTATTAAAAGGTTATATCTGGTCAGAAGCATTATGAGACGGGATTGTTCTGGAGTACTTACCTTCTTTCTTGCCTTGTCTTCTCTCCCTCTTTGATCTTTCTCTTTTGACTCCCCCTCTCTTTTTATATTTTTTGTCCCTATTTTTTGCCTCCGGATAGACCTTCGGGCCACTTAAGGTCCACGTGACCACAGGAGAATTGAGTTTGCTGGTCGCATCAAGCAGATGTAGCAGGGGAGGGGTTGATAACTTAGTATTTTCCCTGCTATACACTAGGAATATCGAACAGAAGATGAATTGCTCTAACACAGTGTTAATTTTGTCAACAAAAACCTTTTCATTAAAGTTTTCATCAGCGGCATTTTTACATTGACAACAACAAAACGAAAAGTACACCACATTTTCGCCCACTGATGAAAACTATGGCAAAAATCAAATCCGTTTTAGTTAAGGAGCGAAAACGAAATGAAAATTTGAGTCAGGGACATTACCCTTGTGAGCTTACTTCTGGTTTTCACGATGACCACCAATGTCCAGAGCAGAGACAGCAGACAGAGCACCTACAGTGAGTGTGTAGTGCACAACTACAGCAGGCCTGAGGCCTCCCCTCAGACCACTGTCCATCCAGAGCACTGTGTGTGCATTACAGGCCTCCTCTGACCACTGGCAGTGGCATCCAGGTCACTGTGCATTATAGGCTATCAATCAGATCAAAGACCACCATCCAAGAGGACGTGGGAGGGGGTACCTATCAAAACTAGGTACCCACTCACCCCCCAAAAAATGACATGCCAAATGTTGCATGACAGGTGGTCAGGATTTCTTAAAGCGGATATCTAAACACATTATATTCTAGTTAATAAAATGATTTTAGTAGACTAAAATGAACTTGAGATTTAGTCAACTAAATACAACTAAAATTAAAATAATAGCAGAAGACTAAAATGGGACTAAAACTAAAATGCAATTTTAGTCAAAAGACTAAGACTAAAACTAAATCAAAATTTGCTGCCAAAATTAACACTGCTCTAACACTAAAAGTGTATTGTTTGAGCATCTTCTCCCACATTCAGATTGTCTTTGGTGAGGCACGATGGGACAAGATGGGTTGGAAGGTGTTATATCACAGCTTGATGCCTATTCCATTCGTCACATTATAATCTGTTTGTGTGTTTTTTTTATTTTATTTCATATTTCTATAATGTGGCTGAAGTTATCCCAGGGTAATCGACAAAATTGTACTTTCTCTGTGATGCATAAGACTTGAAACCAGGTTTGTAACCAATGATTATTATGTGATACAATGGCAAAATGTTGGATTTGTATACCCTTAAAAATTTCTGAATAAAAAACATTTGGAGACAAAAAGATGATATCTGTGTTTGCAAAGGAAGCTGATGCACACAAAGTGTATTTTTATCATTTTTGGCTATTGAGTAATATATTTGGGAATTCATTTATTTGTGCCAAGAGCTCAGCTTTAAGTGATCACTTTATTTTGCCCTGCATTGAAAAAAAAAAAGAACATCTTTCAACCAGAGGGTACAAGTTATTATTTAACTCAGTAGATAATCCTCATGAAAACGTACAAAAAGTCACTCCACGTTGATCCTGCAGTCTGTAAACTTTAAGCATTAAGAATGGTGAAGGAATATTATTTTTCACAGACATTCCAGTTAAATATCTACAAACATAAACAAATTTCTCAAAAATGTCAGTGAGGATGTCCAATACCAACGACTTTCATGAACAAGTTTAGTTATTCCTCAAATATCTGTTTTTTTTTTTTACAAAGTCTCACAATATACAGTTTCGGAAAGTAGCCCTTTTATCCCAGAGCAAAGGCACCGAAGGAGAGAAGAAAATGCATTAAACCTTTTAAACGGGTCAGAACAGCCATTGCCAAACATAAAGTGCCTTTTTAATAAATGCACACCAAACTGCATGGCAGAACACAAGAGATTACCAGAGCACTTAAAAGGCAGGAAACACATACAAAACTGAACAAGAACTGTCGATAATAAGTGATACCATTGAAAACTGACCCATACAATCTGCTTTAACTTTATTTAAAAAAAAGAAGACATGCCAAGTCATGCAATCTATGACTGTAAAAGTCACATTTTTGAAATAGGTCAATTTACTTTGGCTCCCATGTAATCAGTGGAGCAGGGGTTGATTATTTAGGGTTGTTCAGTGTTTCACAAGCTGCTGCACTGTAAATCTAAGATTCTTGAACCATAGAGGGGGAAGAACAGGGCAGGCAGTCTGAATATTTGTGGGACTCCAGCCAATCCCTGGATTAGTGTGCCCAAAAGGTGGTGAGAGAGTCCATACATAGTTAGAGGCCTGAGCAGCAAGTGCAGTGTTCCTGGATTCAGTACTGCGGGAGGGGACCCCTGTGGGCTCTGCCCCCATGGTGCAGTTTCCAAGAGGAAGCTGTGAGGAAGACACTGAGGTTTCAGCTGGGGGGGCCTATTTGCAGATCCATGTCCAGGGATCAAGTTGGGTCTGGAGAAACTCACTGGAGATAGCCAGGAAGTTGGTGGGAAAGAGTCCAGCTGTCCTATGGTGGTATGAGATTACATCTTCCTCACTAGGAAGACCCTTGTGGATATCAGCAGCAGGCACCTGATGATCCCAAGTGAGTAGATAACCCCCAGTGCTGAAGGAAAGTGACTGTATGTAGCTTTTAACTCTGAAAGGAGTACAGGTCACCAGCAGCCTAGAGATCATGTGGGACATTCAGCACTTGTGCAATGCAGCCAGCAGTTTTGTGCAGTACAGTCAGAAATTGAAGAGTCCTCAAGTTATCCAGTTCTACAGTTTTTAGGGTATCCCATACTCCCTCTCTATCCCAGTTCATCAGTGGAAGAATTAGGAAAATGCTCTCTGCCTGGCTGTGTGTGCTCCAAGGGGGAAAATAGGATTGTATTCATCAGCTCTGCAGTTTTTATTTTGCTGTACAGTATGTGTCCCTCTTAGGGAGATTTTTCCTGTTTACCATTATCTTTGAAAGTAAATTTAAAAGGAAATCCCAAATTTTGGGTTGTCCCCAGAAAAGTAATAGAGGGGACATTTTCCAATGAGGGCACTCGTTCTGGTGACCCTTAATCTGCAGGGATTTCCTCTAACTTGGGACAGGACGTGAATGTAAATCTCCCCAATTGAGACACAGGGGTTTGATCCTTCCATTACTCTATCCAAAATTAAAAAAAAAGTCTTGCCTTTAGTTACACTAACTAAAGCGGTAAGGTGGCTTCCATACCTGGGTTTTGTGGTCCATCCATAGCTTTGGCTCCTCAGTGACAGCAGTTTCTTGCCTCCATTCCATCTCCACTCCCTTGCTGGTGGCCAAGGCAAGGCATCCTGGTTGCTTTTATGTTCCCTGCTCCAGAGGCTGCCTAACTGCTTGCCGAGTTCCTTTTTAATTTTTTGAGTGTACACACTACACTATGGTTGTTGCTATTTCTCTTTTCCATTAAATTTACATTGTAAACACTACACTATGATTGTTTTGCTTCTCTCTCCCTCCCCTTTTTTTGCCTTATTCAAGACTGCACCCATCTGCTCACCTATGTTTCAGTTTTAGGTAGATATCAGTGTCTGCAGATGCTGCAACCGAAAGCAATTGCAACAAAAGAAGTCATCTAAAGCTTGCAATAGGCAATTCAAATCTTGAACAGTTCAGCAGGGACGGATTGAGATTCGAGCTATGTATGGACAGGCTGATTGTACCCAAGATTATTGATTGATCAACTTAGATACAACCAGCCTGTTGAATTTTTTATGCGTTTATTGCCAGCCACTGTGTGTTCTCCCGGCAAGGACGGCTCCATCTGCCCCCTCGCAGGGAGAACACAATAGCTCTGCGGGAGGAATTCCCCCATCAACACTGATGATCTATTATATAGATTACAATACCATGTGAGCCAAAATTACCAGCCAGCATGGTCTGTGCTTAAAAGGTACATAGAGAGATTTTGTAAAGGTGAGAGATTAAGCAGGGATTAGGGCTTGATTTACCCCTTACCCTCCTTCCCATATTGCCATCTGCAATAAACTAGTTCACTAGTTGGTATACAAGATTCCATCCCTTGGTAATAATTATCTACATACATACATACATACATCACATTTTTTCTTATGACAGCATGGCATATTGGGTTTTTGGACATGATGCTTAGCTTGGTGTATGCACATTTTTATGCTTATTGAGCCGATCATGATTATTTTTTTTTAGTTTTTAAATATTTTCTAACATTTTAGGTTTGATGCTGACATCTACATAACATAGTGTACATTAAAGAAACAGCATTATTCAAATGTTTAAAATGCGTGTGTAGCAATATTTCCAGGCCTGGGGCCTGAAGGGGGTCTGCCATCAGTACTGGTAACACTTCCAACGCATTTCAGTTGCGAACCCAGGTGTGAGAACTGATACAATGACCATTCCGGCTTCTTTGGTTTGGTTTGTTTTATTGTATTTAGGGGATGGGAGAAGGGAATGAGTGAGATACTCCTCTGGCTCTTCTAGGCCTAACTGGAACTTTGCACAACAAAATGCTCACTAACGCTGTCGTGGTACCAGCTGAATGCCGACCAGTGCTTCCTCATGCTTCAAATGCTGCTTGACTGAATTAGTGCTGGAACCTCGACTTTAACTTGTTGGTTAGCTCAGAAACTCCAGGACTGTAGAACTCTTGACTCCTGATACTCGATTTAGCTCAAAAGTCACTGAACAGCTCCCTCCAACCCTTCACTGGCTGAGGTAGCTCCTTGTCACTACTTGTGCTGCTGCAACTCTCAACTCTGTACACTTCACACTGTACACTGATTCTTCAGGGCCCAAACTGCAAGTACCCCCTCTAATACTTCAGGGTCTTCTGACTAGGTACCCCCTCTAATACTTCAGGGTCCTCTGACTAGGCACCCCCATTAACAGTTAGCTGACTCCTGGATCCCTAGAACGTTCTCTGGAGTGGTCCCCTCTGACACTAGGCAGACCCCCAGGGGCATTCCACAGTACTCACAACCTTTGTAGGCTTTCCTGGAACTGGACCCCTCTCTCTCTCTCTCTCCGCTGGTTCTCGGCAAACCAGATCCCCTCTGCAGCTCAGCTCCACACTCTTTGGATTCCCAGGCCGCCACCCGAGACATCCGCTTCCTCTGACAGGAGGAGAGACAGCCGTAGTCCCCCTCCTGGGACTCTGCTTCCCGCCAAAGACACTGTGTCATGCGTTCCTTCCGAACTTATACCCACTCCCAGAATCCTCTGCAGCAGAATCTGCCTTCTGGGGTAGATACAGGCCTGAGTGTGTTCCTGATTGGGTTTCTTCCACTGTCCAATGAGAATCCTCTCATGGAGCCAGTGGGGAGACTTCCCTCTCAGCAGACACACCTGGGAGACATGACAGCCTGCTGAAATCATGGCCCCGCTGTTAGGCAGCCAAGGCCCACTATACTTTTACCTAGCACCTACCTGTTGGGTGCTACACATGGAAAACTAGGAAGGCACAGGCCCGTATGCACTGAATGTTGAAGTACAACCAGGTAAAAAACGTTCAAGTATCCATTACTTACTTACTTACAGAGAATCTCAATGAATCTCAATCTCTACAAGACCCTACTGTCAACCAGAGCTCCTGAAAAGAAGTGGAGCTTACTGAAATACAATAAAACCATTTATAAGAAGGATTACTCCCCCAAAATAAATATCTTTTGGAAGAAGCCAGAAGGAAACACAAAAATGTGTATGTGGGCTGTTGGTGCTATCTTTTGCATGCTATACACTACATTCTACTTAATTCTATCAGGTAGCATTCATTTAACTTGTACATTCTCCTAAAACAAGCCAGTGAAGATAAAGGGGTAATTACAAATATGCTCTACCAACAATTACTGCTCCTTTAGTTAGATTTGCAACTATTGTCTTTATTGTTATGCTGTCAATCATAAATCTCCCTCATCCAAGTCAAAGTTTGAACTTGTTGGATGAATTCCCTCATCTCTACTTGTCATTTGCACCTATGTTATATGACATAAATATAAGGAAATAAAATAGCATACAGTAGATCTTCTAAGAAAGAATTATTGATAGTATACAGCTCTATTGTCTACCACTGGGAAATAAGAACTCTATCTTCACTGTAACAATAGCTGCAGTCACTAGAAATATAATACATCATGTTGGACCGGGTCATCTGTGAAATCTGCAATGAATCTGTGCCAAGACAGGTTAAATGAGAGTCTTTTGGCTCAATGTGCAACTCAACACAATTTATTACATTATATACTGAATATATATTCCAGCAGCATCACACTTGAAGGTGATTATTTCTCAGAACACAAAGACAAAATCCACAAATTTCTGGGGATTAAGTAACTCAGATAACTCGGTACGCATAGTAGCCATGGTGAATTCTTCAGCTTTTATATGTCTATTTAGAAAAAGTCAGAATTAATATTTTGCTGTTTTAATGGTTAATTATTTAGAGCTTGTGTCAACAGACTTTATTTCAGTTCAAGCTAATTTTGTCCTACCCTGCAAATTGGAAGGAGGTCAACTGCAGGTCACATGCACCTATTATTGAATTATAAAAAATCTTAAAATCATCTCAAATTGATGTCAAACAAATGCCATCAAAATCAGCAAAAAGCCTGTCAACAGTCCCATTTCTGTAGATATATTTTGCAAACTTATGAAGACTTTGACTGTTCTTTTGCCAAAATATTTGCAGAAAACTTACGCCACGCTCAAAATAAAATTTTACACGTTGACTTTTTATTTTAATATTTTCCCTCAATAAAATGTTTGACTGGGCAAAAAAATAAACAGAAAAAAAACCTATTCAGTACATCTCTGCAATACAAGCTCATTTTCTATGTTTTATATTGTAAAAAAAGTTGCGAGTACAAAAAAAAATACTAGTTTATATGTCAAAAATCCAATGAGCTCCTAGTTTGGTCCGAATCCTGTTTGAGCTGACAACTCTGCTGAATTGAAATCCCACGCAGTGTGTTTAGCCCTACTCAGTTCTGCCCTGTAAACTATTGAACATGTAGACAGTTTGCCTATAATGTATTAGTGTCACGGAACCATGAACCAAACGTACAACAAGAGATAAGTGAAAATAAGAAGGCTTTATTGAAAATCAAGCTGTAAAGCAAAAGTCCAAACGGATGGCGAAACCGAGGCAGAGTCCTTGCGAAGCCAGAGGTCAGGAACCAGGAGGGTAGTCAGACGAAGCCGGGATCAGGAACCAGCAGGGTAGACAGACAAAGCCAGGATCAGGAACCAGCAGGGTAGTCAGACGAAGCCAGAATCAGGAACCAGAAGCAGCAGCAGTCTTAGAAGCATGTGAACACAGGGGGACCAAGCAAGGAACTGAAGCCACAGACCTCCTATATATATGAGCTAGGCATCCAGCTCCTCCCAGTGGGAAGGAGGAGCCGCAGAGTGGGAGGCTACAAGAAACCCAGAAACCAAGATGGCCGCCAGCACATGTCAAACGAAGGAGAACAGCAAGAAGGTAAGACCATGACAGTACCTCCCCCTCAAGGGCCCCTCCTCCGCGGAGTAAAGAACGGTTTCTGAGGGAAGCGTGCGTGGAAGGCACGGAGCAAGGCAGGAGCATGGACATCTGCGGAGGGAACCCAGGAACGCTCCTCTGGACCATAACCACGCCAATGAACCAAAAACTGCACCCGACCGCGGACCAGGCGTGAGTCCAGGATATTGCTCACCTCATACTCCTCACGATTGCCCACTTGGACCGGACGAGGCCGAGGAACCAAGGAAGTGAAACGATTACACACCAGTGGCTTCAACAGGGAGACATGAAACACGTTGGAGATCCGCATGCCAGGAGGAAGCACAAGGGCATAGGCTACCGGGTTTACCCTGCGAAGCACTCGGAAGGGACCAACAAAGCGAGGCGCCAGCTTGGGAGTGGGCACTCGAAGGTTGAGGTTGCGGGTGGACAACCATACACGGTCTCCGGCCTGGTAGGAAGGAGCAGGCGCTCGTCTGCGATCAGCCTGGAGTCTCTGGCGCTGCGCAGAGACCTCAAGGGACTTCTGGATCTGTACCCAAGAAGCACGTAGGACGGAAAGGTGATCCTCCACAGCCGGAATATCCTGGGGAGAGAATACCTCCGGTAACACGGCAGGTTGGAACCCATAATTGGCCATGAAGGGAGACGTCCCAGAGGAAGAGTTCACCGCCGTGTTCCTGGCAAACTCAGCCCAAGGCAAGAGGTCAACCCAATTGTCTTGGTGATCGGAGACATAGCAACGAAGGAATTGCTCCAAGGCCTGATTGGATCGTTCTGCGGCCCCATTGGACTGAGGGTGGTAGGCCGAGGAGAAGGAGAGATGAATCCCCAACTGGGAGCAAAAGGCGCGCCAGAACCTGGACACAAACTGACTCCCCCGATCCGACACAATTTCCTTGGGCAAACCGTGCAACCGGAAGACCTCCCTGGCAAAAATCGTGGCCAACTCCTGTGCAGAGGGTAACTTCTTGAGAGGAACACAGTGGCACATTTTGGAAAACCGATCCACAATCATGAGAATGACCGTATGGCCTCGGGATGCAGGGAGGTCCACAATGAAATCCATCCCCAGGTGTGACCATGGGCGCTCCCCGGTGGCTATGGGTTGCAGAAGGCCCAACGGAAGGTGCCGAGGGGACTTACTCTGGGCACAAACGGAGCATGCCGCTACATATGCGGCGATGTCGGAACGTAGGGAAGGCCACCAGAACAGACGTGAAACAGCCCAGGACAGCTGATTCTTTCCAGGATGCCCCGCGGTCTTGGAGTTATGGTAGGTTCGCAACAACCGAGTGCGCAACTCCTCAGGCCCAAAACATCTGCCGTTGGGTCTCCCAGAGGGAGCACCAGATTGAGCCGCCAAAATCTGCTCACCCAGGGGAGAGGTCAGGCTGGTGCGAATGGCGGCCAGGATCTGATTCGGAGGTATGACCGAAGTCGGAATCGACTCCTCCCTGGACAGGTCGGAGTACTGCCGTGATAAGGCATCCGCCCTGATGTTCTTGGAACCGGGTAGGTAGGAGACCACGTAATTAAAACGTGACAAGAACAGAGCCCATCTGGCCTGACGTGGTGTCAATCTCTTGGCCTCAGAAAGGTAGGTCAGATTCTTGTGGTCCGTCAGGATGAGGACCGGAACCACCGAACCCTCGAGCAAGTGCCTCCATTCTTTAAGGGCCTGCACGATGGCCAATAACTCCCTGTCACCAATCTGATAGTTGCACTCCGCGGAAGACAGTTTCCGGGAGTAAAACCCACAAGGAAGCAGAGGACCCTCTGGTGTTCTACGCTGAGACAGAAGGGCGCCTACTCCCGTCTCAGACGCGTCCACCTCGAGGACAAAGGGCAACCCAGGGTTGGGATGCGACAGAATCGGAGCCGACACAAAGGCGGACTTTAGAGCCTCAAAAGCTCGGATGGCCTCGAGCGGCCAGACCTGGGAATTACTGCCCTTCCTGGTCAGATCCGTGAGAGGCTTGGCTAGCATGGAAAAGTCCCTGATGAACTTCCGATAATAATTGGCGAAGCCCAAAAAGCGCTGCAGGGAGCGAAGACCACTGGGCTGGGGCCACTGTAAGACAGCCGAAACCTTCTCAGGATCCATGGAGAACCCCTCAGCGGAAATGATGTAACCTAAGAAGGTTACCTGGGATCGGTGAAATTCGCATTTCTCAAGCTTACCGAACAGCTTGTTCTCTCGTAACCGTTGCAACACTCGTCTGACATCCAGAATGTGGGTCTCCATGGATTCAGAATATACCAAGATGTCATCCAAATAGACCACCACACACTGCTGCAACAGGTCACGGAAAACATCGTTGATGAATTCCTGAAAGACTGCGGGCGCATTGCACAACCCAAAGGGCATAACCAAGGATTCATAATGACCGGTCCTGGTGTTAAACGCGGTCTTCCACTCATCGCCCGCCTTGATCCTTACGAGGTTATATGCCGCCCTCAGGTCGAGTTTGGAAAAGACCGTGGCCCCTTTAAGGCGATCGAACAGCTCGGAAATCAAGGGTATCGGGTAAGCGTTCTTGATCGTGATGCGATTAAGACCCCTGTAATCGATGCAAGGCCTCAACTCACCGCCCTTCTTTTTCACAAAGAAAAATCCAGCCCCTGCCGGGGACGAGGATTTGCGAATGTGTCCGCGTTTAAGCGCCTCCTTCACGTACTCCTCCATGGCCTCATTCTCCGCTACCGACAGTGGATAGACCTTGCCACGAGGAGGAACGGCACCAGGTTGTAACTCAATGGCACAATCGTATGGGCGGTGCGGAGGTAGGGCAGCCGCGCGCACCTTATCGAATACATCCCGGTACTCCTCGTATTCAGGAGGCAACAGAGAGTCCGAGGAAGTACACAGCAACTTGACAGGCCCATGGATGCAACTAGCCCCACACTGTGGTGACCACGAGAGGATCTCGGCCGATCTCCAATCGAAAGTCGGATTATGCTTCTGGAGCCAGGGGTACCCCAAGACCACCGAGTAGTGTGGAGACGAAATAACCTGGAAGCAGACCGACTCTCTGTGAACGGCACTAATGGCTATCCCCACTGGAAGGGTCTCATGAGTCACGTGTGGCGGCAGAAGGGGTCTGCCGTCTATCGCCTCAAGAGCCAGTGGAGAACCTCGGGCCTGCAGAGGAATGGAATTGGCGGCAGCGAACACACTATCAATGAACAAACCACCAGCACCAGAGTCCACCAACGCCTGGGTCGTCACTGAGCCCCCGACCCAGGAGAGGACAACAGTGATCAGTGGTTTGTCAACACGGGAAACCGGGGACGAGGAGACTCCACCCAAGATCTGCCCCCGACAGGATCTCAGGTGCGAGCGTTTCCCGGACGGTTCGGACATGCCAACTGAAAATGCCCACCGAGACCACAGTACATGCATCGGCCCTCGCGTCTCCGGAGTACCCTCTCCCCCTTGGACAGGCGAGCAAAGCCCAGCTGCATGGGTTCATCCCCAGCCAAGTCATCCCCAGGAGGCGTGGGAGGAGAGGGAGGCACGGGTGGGACAGCAAAGGTAGGCGCCAATCTGTTAGGAGGCCTCCGCAGACTCTCCTTAAAGGAAGGTCTCTCCCTGAGTCTGGTGTCAATCAAACTCAGGAAAGAAATAAGAGACTCGAGCTCCACTGGTAGGTCCTTAGCTGCAACCTCATCCTTCAAGGCATCCGAGAGACCATGAGAGAAAGCAGCGACCAGAGCCTCATTATTCCAGCCCACCTCTGCTGCCAGGGTACGAAACTCAATTCAGCTACGGATCGTGAACCCTGTCTGATGGACATAAGGAGCTTCGCAGCAGAGGCAGCACGAGCCGGCACATCGAATACCCTCCGAAGAGAAGCAACAAAACCGGAAAACTCGGCAACCACCGGATTGTTGTTCTCCCATAAAGGGCTGGCCCAGGCCAAGGCCTTGTCCGAGAGCAGCGAAATTAAGAAGCCCACCTTTGATCTCTCAGTAGGAAAGGCATGTGGCAGCAACTCGAAATAAATGCCCACCTGGTTAAGGAAACCTCGGCACTGAGTTGGCTCTCCCCCAAAGCGCTGTGGAAGGGGGGCAGAACCGGTCATACCCCGAAACACCGCAGGCGCAACAACAGGTGTCGGGGTAGACTCTGGGGCAACAACCGGAGTGGCAGTAGGAGCGGGCCCAGGAGCGACAACCGACCCATCGGCAACGGGAGCGAAATGAGCCGTGCGTTCAAGCAGGGTTTGCAACCCCACGGCGAACCGACCCAACAGGTGATCCTGCTGATCAAGTCTGGCAACCAGCGTGGGTAGCGAGGATGGCCCTGTACCGTCAGAATTCATGGCTTGGTCCTAATGTCACGGAACCATGAACCAAACGTACAACAAGAGATAAGTGAAAATAAGAAGGCTTTATTGAAAATCAAGCTGTAAAGCAAAAGTCCAAATGGATGGCGAAACCGAGGCAGAGTCCTTGCGAAGCCAGAGGTCAGGAACCAGGAGGGTAGTCAGACGAAGCCGGGATCAGGAACCAGCAGGGTAGACAGACGAAGCCAGGATCAGGAACCAGCAGGGTAGTCAGACGAAGCCAGAATCAGGAACCAGAAGCAGCAGCAGTCTTAGAAGCATGTGAACACAGGGGGACCAAGCAAGGAACTGAAGCCACAGACCTCCTATATATATGAGCTAGGCATCCAGCTCCTCCCAGTGGGAAGGAGGAGCCGCAGAGTGGGAGGCTACAAGAAACCCAGAAACCAAGATGGCCGCCAGCACATGTCAAACGAAGGAGAACAGCAAGAAGGTAAGACCATGACAATTAGTTAGGTAATTGGCTTCCACAGGCTGGGGAAGGGGTTAATTGTTAGCACCTCAGTTCCCAGGTTTCTGGGCCCTGCGGTACATACTGTCATATAAATAGAGAGAGAAGGCTGGGTTCCCGAGGCTCACCCACTCTTGGAGATGCTGTTACCACCATGGGACATTGAGATGGATTGCTGCACCCAGTAATTTATCAGAAGACACCGGAAGACCGGAGAACTGCCAAACCATGGAAGATGCCAGTCATCACCTTGTTGAGGTACACCTGGGCAGCCTATTCAGTAGGGTTATGTCAAACTGGAGCGTCCTTGTTGGACTTTGACACAAACGGTTGCATCAACTGTTTAAAGCCTGGTCTAAAGTCATTCAAAGGGGAACGTGATGGTTTCTGATGTATGAAAGAACAGGGTCAGTAAAGCACATGTTGGGTATTTAGTCAGGCCACTAAGAAAGGTTTACTTGGCAAGACAAGGAGGGGTAATGAAGTTGCTATGGGTAACCAGGAACTAGTGCTAGGTACATTGCAGCCGGTCATGAAGTGTGAAACCTGTCAAGGCGGAGGGCCTTCCAGTATTGCAGGGGCTGGTTATCTAGCTTCCTTCCTAGCGTTCCGTTATCTGAAGGCATGGGGACCGAACCCGCGTTAAGGAGACCCATACCTTGCTGCATTGTACGGGAGTGTGAATAACTTAAGTAAGTGCACGCATGAGGTCCATGCTGGGTGCATGGCGGGACCTCATATTGTTGTCAGCTGACTACAGGAAGTTAGGAGCTCATTGGATTTCTGACAAATTATTAAGTATTCCTTGATACTTGTAGCATTTTAAAAGGAATAAATATGGGGAAATGTGCATGTATTACAGAAATGTACTGCTTATATTTTTTTTTTCCCAAGCATCCATTTTAACCTCAAGTTGGTTTTAATGGTTTTGAAGTTAAGTAGAAGCTACAAAGCTTTAAAGCTTATTCAAAAGCCAAAAAGAACATTCCTAGCTGACCACTGCTGTGCAGGTTCCACTAACCATTACAGCAAACATGGAACTGTCTCTACTGGTTTTCTAACCGCTTCTAAAGAAGACTTTTTTTAATTTAGGTATTTGAGTAAGAACATTTTCTCAGCCCCCGACTTCTTTTGTATAAGCTGCTGTTTGGACCATACCACTAGAAAACTGTTGGGGGTGGAGTTACGCATAATTCTGATACCAAAATAAATACAAAATAACATTTTGCTTTCCTAAAATCATAGGGCAGATATGGATTGCTAGCAGTGCACCTCCACTTTTTGGCCCAGTGACAACTAAAAGGAATATCTGTCTACATATAAATATTTTTCAAATGAGATGTGGCTGCACAACTGGGAACCACAAAAAGTGCTGGAAAAATTCAAGATGAAACATCTGGATCTACCCTTTATTTGTAATCAAGTGTGCAGTAAACTTCTCCCGTCCAAGGAAGCATGCAGAGAACAATAGTTTTATAAAATGTATGTGATATTTATGCTGTAGTAATTTATGCCATATAGACAGTTTAGGGAGTTTTTACATCTCCTTTAGTTTTAAGGCAAGCTCATGTTAAACAAAAAAATAATGATATAAATAGCATGTCAACTGCCAACATTTTTACATGCATATCCACGGTGGGGCTTTAGTTCATTGTCTTGCTTTGTGTTTCTGAAATCCTACAGGAATCTCAATATCATCTATGTAGCTGAGCTGAGCTATATTTTATATTTTAGGATCCCCTCTTGGCTTCTAGAATCTCAAATGTTCCATTTTTATCTCTCATTAATGTTTTCAAATCCTTCTCACACCTTCCAAAATCCTAAATGGCTATGAGTTGTGGAGGGTAGACGCTGAAGATGAAATGCTTACGAAACAAAACATAAAAAAAAGGGAAACACAAAGAAAGAAAGAAAAAAAAAATAGGAAAAAGCTTAAGCTTTTTCAAAGGACATCTTTTCATCATAAAATCATATCTGGAGGGAATTCTTTCACTGTAAATCCCAATCCAAGTTCAAGGTGGATTTAGGCTATTCTGTGCATCCAAATGTAATTTACAACTGAACTTTTGTATTGTTCCCTTAAAGTGTGTTAAGCAAGTTGTCCCTATGTTGGCTCGTTTGTATTGTACTTCATGTGTAGAACATCTGGCGAATGGATTTACATTTCACATTGGGTATAGTATTGTTTGCTGTGCTGGTGATAAATTTTATATCAAAGGTTGCAAGTCCTAGATAAAATATGATCTTCCCTGGTAGACGTTTTGTGCCTGATTGAAGTCTTCAAATCTGCTTTGAAGGACAACTCCAGTTAAGGTAAAAATGTTACAGATAAAGTATAGGGTAGGGAATGTTAAAAACCCTAATCAGATTTTTTTTATTTTTATAACTGAATCTCATTGGAGACATTTCCCATCCCTTCTTGTCCTGTAGACACAACAGAAGCCGATACATTTCCAAAGTGAAATAAATCTTCTCTTAGGCAATTATCACAGTAACAAGTGTCTCCATTGGAATATCCAATGACCCTGTTCTGTTGACAACCCACATTTTTTCTTATCACTTTTGGTCAGAATCCCCCCACTGGAGACACAGAGAGCAAAAAACATTTGAAAGAGGTTCTAACCACTCATCATCCTATCTTAAAAAAAAAAAACTGGCTTTATATACACTTTGATTGGAAAATACACATAACAAGCACCAATAGACTATCATATCAGTTTGTACCAATTTATAGTATTATTCAGTTTGAAAGTAAAAGATAGGCATAGAATGTTCAGAAACCCACAACATTCGGTCAGATGAAAAGTTACCCTAGGAAAAATTGGTTTGGATGAGGGAGAATAAGGGTGCTATGGAGTGTTCCTCAGGAAATATTCGAGGTAATTGCTTTCTAGACTCTCTGCCTTAAAGATATCCACCATTTAACCTATCCTTTCTTCCACGCTCTATGTGGAACATTTTTAGGAAAAGTTACCCTAGTTATATAATTTTCAGCTGATATTTAGTCTTTTTATACATTGCACATCTTTTTTACACTTCTCTAATCTCAACACATTTTTTTACATCATCTTACTGTGAGCTGAGCAGTTCTTCATCACTTTTTTAATTACCTTGAATTTCACTGCATTTTTCAGTAAACAGAGAGAAACTCTTATTTTTAACAGGGCCAGGTGACCGTATCATGTTGCACTGCGTGAAGGTGTGTTGGAAAACTTTGTACCTTTGTGGTGCATTGTACTTTTTACAGATATGGTCTTTAAAGGTATTAAACTCAAAATTAAAAATGTGATATATTGCAAATTGATCAATTATTAGATGCGGTGGCTGCATTCTTTTTCTTTGTATGTTTGTTTTTTCCTCTTTGTTTTCACTTGGTGATGTGACCAATACCACGTCTTCTGTATTGGAGTGCCCCCACAATGGTTGAAGGAGCATCGGGGCACATTTGAACAAGTGACCACAAGGGAACAAATATATATAAAAAGGTATGAATTTATTAAACATCAAAGTAAAATCAACCAGGGAACAAGAAAGCTCAAAAGAGAATTGGAGCTGAGATATATATGTACACAGCAGCACATGGATAGGAGAGAACCTCTATGTATAACACAAGTGAGAAGTGAGGCATTCGACACGTTTGGAGACCTCAAAATTTGCACTCTTCTTCAGGGAAGCACACATAAATGTATGTATAGAAGTTCTAAAATGAAAGAAAAAACAATAAATCCAAAGTATATATATATATATATATATATATATATATATATATATATATACATATATATATATATATATATAGACACAACAGGTAAATAAATACAGAGGTGTATGGCATACACATTGGAATGAATAATGACCAGGCAAGCACAGACTGCTCCACATAGAAAATCAGCCCCCAAAAATGTATAAAAGCAAGTAGGTAGTCTAAGTTAAAACCGGAGTGGGGCGGAAGTAACAGTTGGCCCGACGCCCTCACAAAGTGACCACACTGGAGGGATATATATAGCGATAATAGTCAATTAGACAAAAAGCCACGGTGTGGTAAAGTGCATCCAAGCAGTAAACTGAGGACAATATTAGAATAGAATTATTAGAATGGAATTGCACTACTAGTCATGCCTTCTGTATTAAAGTGAAGCCTTCGGTCTCCTCCCACATTACTAACTTACTAAGGCCCCTTTCACACTTCTACGACCTGAAAGTCACGCGACTTTGACGCAACTTGAAACAATGCCTGTGTATTCTTCAGGTCTATGGACCTTAAGTTGCATCAAAGTCCAACTAAAGTAGTGCAGGGACTGCTTTGTAGTCTCTACGACTTGAAGTCGCACAGATATGAATGGTACTCACTGGAAATCATAGGGTACGATTTGTCATGCAACTTTGCAGTCCCAAGTCACAGGACAGGTCGCACAAGTGTGAAAGGGGTCTAACTGACATATCAGCATGGATGTCACACCACTTCCCCAAACTCAATCTTTCTAAAAACTGAGCTCATAATATTTCCTCCTGCCTGTGCCCCCTCCCCTGACTTCTCCATCAACATCAATAATACAACCATCAGTCCCTTCCCTCATGCCAGGGTGCTAGGTGTGTTCCTGGGCTCTGACCTGTCCTTTCAGCCCCAGATCCAATCACGGTTCAAATCTTGCAGACTTCACCTCCATAACATCCCCAAAACATGTCCCTTTTAAACCATTGAAATCACTAAGTAACTTAATCATTCCCTTATTATCTCCCGCCTTTACTATTGTAACTCCCTTCTCATTGGTCTACCTCTCCATAGGCTATACCCTCTTCAGTCTATCATGAATGCTGCTGCCAGACTCATCCACCTTACCAAATTCTCAGAGTCTATCACCCCTCTATGCCAATCTCTCTACTGGCTTCCCATTGCCAAACAAATACAATTCAAAACACTAACAATAACATACAAAGCCAATTACAACTATTCCCCGAGCTACATCACCAATCTTGCCTCCAAATATCACCCAACCCATCCTCTCCGCTCCTTACAAGACCCCTTATTCTCTAGCTCCCTTGTCTCCTCCTCCCACGCTTGTCTCCAGGACTTCTTCAGAGCCTCTTCCATCCTCTGGAACTCACTACCCCAATCTGTCCAGCTATCTCCCCGTGGGACGGGAGACCCGGGCGAGTCACGGAAAGAGGGGGGCGTCCACTCCTGCTCCTTTTAATGACAGCCGAGCGGCTTCTCAGCTGCATCGGTTGTCATTACAAGACAGCCGACCTTCGGCTATGGACGCCGGTACCGGGATGATGCCTCTAGCTTCAGGCATCACTTTCTGGAATATCAGCAATATCTGTAACCTCAGGGGCCAATTCCGATATATCGGGGAAAGTGCATCTCGGCCCCCGATATATTGGCTTTGCCTATAATCGGTCGATCCCTAGTATGACATTTTTTTTTTCTGCCCCTAAACACCCTTCTATGTTAGCTTATGTGTCTATGCACACATAGGCTTTCAAAGGAGTTTAGAGGCAAGGGTGTTTAAGGGCAGAAATCTGAATGCACCAAAATCGCGTTCAGGAGTGGAGTGTTTGGGCAGAAAAAATGCCCGATGCGTCTAGACACATGTAAGCGTGTCTAAATGCTAGGTGAACATTTATTTAATTTAATAGTCTGAATAAATAGTATTCTGGTAAGTGAAATAAATAAATTCCCAAACGCTTGATGCGCCTGAATGCATTTAAATGCGCATAAACAACCTACAGACACAGGTAGACAGCTTTTCACACTTTTTTTTTTTTACACGTAAGCTTTCCCAGAGCAAAGAATCGGCTGGAGGACCTCCAGTATCTTGAAAAATAGCAACACTGTGTTGAAAAAAAAAAACTGATTTGAAACAGATCAGGATAAGCAAAAAAAAAAACTATATTTTCTCAGGGAAAAAACTGCACAGAGAAGATGTTTGAAATATTTATAGAATTGTGGAATGAGGTATAACAGCTCTGTTAGATAAAGATAAAAAAATAATCTTAACTCGTGTAGTATCATTGTTTGTTCCTGATCCTCTGTTGTAATGGTAATAAAGTTGATTTACTAAAGGCAAATAAGCTGTTCTGTTTGTAAGTGAATTTTCACTTTGCAAGGGAAGCTTCCCTTAGGTTAGTGAATCAGGTTGACTGTTGACTTCCATCATCCAATCATGTGCAGGCAAAAATACAGTTTTTTGATTTACCTAACGCGTAATTGAGTATTCTTTCCAAAGTGAATTTCTACCACATTTACTAAGCTAAGGGAAAAATATATTTCTAAGTAAACAGTCTATTTGCCTTTAGTAAATTAACCACATTATACCCTCCAAAGTGCAGCTCATATAAAAAAAATGAAAAAAGCCCAGTTTCAACTGTCATTCAGTGCCTGTGCAAAGCTAGATATTACCCGATCAAGGTACATTTGGATATACCTGATGCGTCATAACACCATGCAAAATAATCAGTATAGATTAACCTCCCTGGCGGTATGATTATTTCAGATTTTAGGCACTGAAAGCGGTACCATTATTTTGCATGGAATTCTTAAGGATGAGCAGCCCAAACCAACTATTTACATATGATTTTTTTCTTTCTGTGCGTTTTTCTTTATAACATCTCAGGTATGATAAAGTTTGAAACACAAAATCATAAATTATAATATAATACATAACTATAAATAAGTTAAATATATATATTTTTTACTTATTTATAGTTATGTATTATATATATATATATATATATATATATACACATATACACATACATATATATGTAGCACCCTACAGATAGGTGCTAGGTAAAGATATAGTGGGCCTTGTCTGCTTAACAGCAGGGCTGTGATTTGTTGGATAGGGCGTCAGGGCTTCCAGATGTGCCTGCTGAGGGGAGAAGTATCCCCACTGGCTCCTGTGAGAGGCTTCTCATAGGACAGTGTGGGACGCCCAATCAGGGGACACATCCAAGAACTACCCCAGAAGGCAGATTAGGCTACAAAGGATTCTGGGAGTGGGTATAAGTCTGTGGGAAGTGCGTGACAGGTTGTATTTGGCGGGAGCAGAGTCCCGGGAAGGAGAGTGCAGCTGTCTCTCCTCCTGTCTGAGGAAGACGGATGTCTCGGGGTGTTGACTAAGTGTCCAGAGTGTGCTGAGTGAGCTGAGGGGATCTGGTGTGCCGAGAGCCTGCAGAGAGAGAGAGGGGTCCAGTCCCAGGAAAGCCTACACAGGTCGTGAGTACTGAGGATTGCCCCTGGGGGTCTGCATGAAGCTAGAGGGGACCACTCCGGAAGAGAGAGGTTCTGGGATCCAGTGCCAGCTAGTTGTAAAGGGGGTACCTAGGTTGAGGACCCTGAAGCTACAAAGGGGGTACATAGTCAGTGGACCCTGAAGAGTGCAAGGTAAAGGGGGCACCTGCGGTTGGGCCCTGAATTGTACGGAGTGTGTCCGTTGCAAGTACAGCTATACAGAGTTCTACTTCATACTACCTCAAGCTAGAGAAAGCGGGGGACAGTATTCAGTGACTTTTACAGCACAATAGTGTCAGGAGTTCTACAGTTCTCGGTCCTGGATCTTCTTGACTCATAGTCGAGGATTCAGCACTTTTGTGTTCTACAGGGTATATACAGCGTTAGTGAGGCATTGGCTGGCGCCGGCTGGCATCGAGGAAGCGCCAAGGGCATTTTACAAGAGTAAAGTCCCACGTGTAATTAGTTCAAGCCCCAAGGAGTATCCCACACATTCCCTTCTCCCATCCTCTTAAATCAAATAAAAACCACAAACAAAGATGCCGGAGTTGTCGCTGCTTCAGTTGTCACACCCAGGGTCACAGCTCACATGGGCTGGAGAGAGTACCAGTACTAATGGCAGACCCACATCAGGCCACAGGCCTGGAAACCTTGCTACATTTAGGGGCTCATCCAGGATTTTGCCATTAGCTACTAGGCCAGTTGCCATTAGCAACGGCACAAGAAAAAGTTCAAAAAAATCTATTTTTGTGTCCGGAAATGCTACATCAGCATCAGGCCGGGTGTGAGACTGTAACTGCGGGAGGCAGGGAGAGTAGACTGAGGCTGGAGGCCCACAGAGAGGGATGCTTGTGGCAAAGAAAATATTCCAGGAGGGACTGTAAAGTGATCAAGACTATTTATATGGATTATGAGATGTATTCTGCTGTCAGAAAGTGGTGAGCAGGAGACAAGTATGTCGGGACGCGTGAATGCAGCAACTGCCTGATAGCAAGGAGTCCTAGTGCGGCGTCAAGGGTCCTGGGAAGGACAGAGAAGTGGACGCCGGAGGTCCTGGTGTGGACAGTGAAAATGGAGGCCAGGGGCACGGGAAGAGAGGTGCCAGGGGCCACAGGCCTGGAAACCTTGCTACACATATATATATATATATATATATGTATAAAGTACAGTAAAACTGCAGGCAAGGGCACTGGGGGGCAAACTAAGGTCAATTTATTTTATTTTGTAATGTAATCCAATAGGATTACAATATATCAGTGTGTTTGTGTGTTTTACTTTTTGAATTTGCCGCCGGTTCCACCCCCCTGCAACGTGACGTTCGCAGGGAACGGAAGCCGGGGCACACAGCATCAGGTGGAAGATCCGGCTGCCATACACTGCCGAAATATATCACGGGATCCTGGGGACAAGGTAAGTAACCTCTTCCAAGATCCAGTGACTTCTCCCTGGCGGTACCCTGAATGTGGCTCGTGGTTACCGCTAATGGCACTGAAATTCCACCCTGAGCCACACTCGGGAATACCGCCAGGGAGGTTAAATACAAAATGCTTCAGACTGCAACACATAAAAAATACCTGGTCATTAAGTGTTCATAAATACGTGAATGCAATGCTAATATGTTCAAGTGCATCAATTATAACATGTTATTGTTGTGCAATAAAGCAAAAATGAAAAAAATAAAAAATGTCATGTGAAAAGTTCACGTGAAAAGAAAGAGTCCCAATTTCCAAATAGAGCAGGTAAAGTAGCTATTCAGATCTTTCAATTACAGTATTTCACAAAAGTGAGTACACCCCTCATATTTTTGTAAATATTTTATTATAACTTTTCATCTGACAACACTTAAGAAATTAGACTTCACTGCAATGTAAAGTAGTGAGTGTACAGTTTGTATAACAATGTAAATTTACTGTCCCCTCAAAATAACTCAACACAGCCATTAATGTCTAAATCGCTGGAAACAAAAGTGAGTACACCCCTAAGTGAAAATGTCCAAATTGGGCCCAATTAGCAATTTTCCCTCCCCGTGGTCATGTGACTCGTTAGTGTTACAAGGTCTCATGTGTTAATGGGGAGCAGGTGTGTTAAATTTGCTGTTATTGCTCTCACTCTCTCATACTGGTCACTGGAAGTTCACCATGGCACCTCATGGCAAAGAACTCTCTGAGGATCTGATAAAAAGAATTGTTGCTCTACATAAAGATATCTTAGGCTATAAGAATATTGCCAAGACCCTGAAACTGAGCTGCAGCATGGTGGCTCTTTATGGGATAACAAGGACAATATTTTTTTTGGATACAGTGTCGCATGACTGCGCAATTGTCAGGTAAATTAATGCAGTGCCATATCGCAAAAAATGGCCTGGTCATTAAGGGGGTAAAACCTTCCGGCCCTTAAGTGGTTAATTACTGTGTCACTGAATTGATTACAGGACAGAGAAAGCACATGCCAGCCCCTGACCCATACCTGCTCATTTCATTATGGGGTAACAATTTTAGCACAAAATTTTCAACACAATTAAATGAAACTGGAAAATTCTAATTTCATTTTTAATATTTTAAATATGCAGTTTTCATCAAAATAGTACCTGGTGATCCTGCCTTGAAGGTCCTTGTACTGGCACATCCGGCTTGTCACAGGCTCTCTTTTTGGATACTACAAATGGTTATGCTGATGCTGACAACTCAGATATGTTCCACTGGTGTGGCATTTAAGAAACCCGCCTTGAGAAATGCCAAGCAGCCATTGATGGAGTGCATGCTTTTAGACAAGGAGTAGCTACAGGAAATCAGCAGTGCTGAGCTGCAACAAGGGATTAACAAACAGGTGAAACATTATCTTGTTTAAATAAATGTCAATTGTTTATGATTAGTGTTGAGCGAACACGGACTGTATTATTCGTGTTCGTACCGAATAATTGGATTTTTTTACCCGAACACGGACACGGACACTTTACTGTATGTTCGGGTAAAAATCCGTGTTCGGTCGTTTTATTTCTGGGTTTTGCATGCTTTGGCGCTCTTTTCATGGCGGGCTTTCAACAGCCAATCAACAATCGTTTAACTGGTGTGCCTTAAGCCATCCCAGCCATGCCTGCAAATGTCTTAGTAGCTGTGATTGGCCGTCTGAAGCATGTGACCAAGTCTTTATAAGTTCGAGGCAGCCGCCGCAGCAGCGTCATTCTGCTGCTTAGCTAAGGGACAGAGCACACATCAATGTGCTGGCTGCTGATTAGGGAAAGATAGGCAGGAAAAAACCATTTGTGTCCGGATAGAATTGAGGGACAGGTCGGAGTGTTTAGGCAGGGCGAGTTGTAGGCATTTTAGGGATAGAGTCTGCTGAATTATAGGGTCAGTGTCTTCTACAAACTACAATCGATATTGCTGTGTGGGGGGTGGGGTGAATCTGCACTCAATCCTGATCTACGATCTCTTCTCAATCCTGTTAGGGACAGAGTCTGCTGAATTTTAGGGAAACTGTGTTCTACAAACTACAATCGATATTGCTGTGTGGTGTGGGATTGGAGATAGGCAGGTGTCAGTGATCCACATCCATTTTTCTGTGTGTGAGCTGCAGTGAACACAATCTTTTTGGGCTGCAGTGAACACAATCTTTTTGGGCTGCAGTGAACACAATCTTTTTGGGCTGCAGTGAACACAATCTTTTTGGGGTGCAGTGAACAAAATCTTTTTGGGGTGCAGTGAACACAATCCTTTTTGGTGTGCAGTGAACACAATCTTTGTGGGGTGCAGTGAACAAAATCCTTTGTGGGGTGCAGTGAACACAATCTTTTTGGGGTGCAGTGAACAAAATCCTTTTTGGGGTGCAGTGAACAACATCCTTTTTGGGGTGCAGTGAACACAATCTTTTTGGGGTGCAGTGAACAAAATCCTTTGTGGGGTGCAGTGAACACAATCTTTTTGGGGTGCAGTGAACACAATCTTTTTGGGGTGGAGTGAACAACATCCTTTTTGGGGTGCAGTGAACAAAATCCTTTTTGGGGTGCAGTGAACAAAATCATTTTTGGGGTGCAGTGAACACAATCTTTTTGGGGTGCAGTGAACACAATCTTTGTGGGGTGCAGTGAACACAATCTTTTTGGGGTGGAGTGAACAACATCCTTTTTGGGGTGCAGTGAACAACATCCTTTTTGGGGTGCAGTGAACACAATCTTTTTGGGGTGCAGTGAACACAATCTTTGTGGGGTACAGTGAACAGAATCTTTGTGGGGTGCAGTGAACACAATCTTTGGGGGGTACAGTGAACACAATCTTTTTGGGGTGCAGTGAACACAATCTTTGTGGGGTGCAGTGAACACAATCTTTTTGGGGTGGAGTGAACAAAATCATTTTTGGGGTGCAGTGAACAACATCCTTTTTGGGGTGCAGTGATCAAAATCCTTTTTGGGGTGCAGTGAACACAATCTTTTTGGGGTGCAGTGAACAAAATCCTTTGTGGGGTGCAGTGAACAGAATCTTTGTGGGGTGCAGTGAACACAATCTTTGGGGGGGTACAGTGAACACAATCTTTTTGGGGTGCAGTGAACACAATCTTTGTGGGGTACAGTGAACAGAATCTTTGTGGGGTGCAGTGAACACAATCTTTGGGGGGTACAGTGAACACAATCTTTTTGGGGTGCAGTGAACACAATCTTTGGGGGGTACAGTGAACACAATCTTTTTGGGGTGCAGTGAACACAATCTTTGTGGGGTGCAGTGAACACAATCTTTGGGGGGGTACAGTGAACACAATCTTTTTGGGGTGCAGTGAACAACATCCTTTTAGGGTGCAGTGAACACAATCTTTGTGGGGTGCAGTGAACAACATCCTTTTAGGGTGCAGTGAACACAATCTTTGTGGGGTACAGTGAACAGAATCTTTGTGGGGTGCAGTGAACACAATCTTTGGGGGGTACAGTGAACACAATCTTTGTGAGGTGCAGTGAACACAATCTTTGTGGGGTGCAGTGAACACAATCATTGTGGGGTGCAGTGAACTCAATCTTTGTGGGGTACAGTGAACACAATCTCATACTTCTGAAGATTTGAGGGTGTTGCCTGTTCCATACTCCCCCTACTCCTCATCTAGCCTTTTAGGGGTACAAACAATAGTAATTGGGGCCTAGTGTGGTTGTGTACGTGTGATATACATACACTTTTTTTGGATCATATTTTCTATTCCGCTATTTAATCAAAAACCTTTGGGGATCAGTTAAATTGGGGGATAGTCTGTGTTGGTACGTGTGAGAGAGATCCACCTTTCCAAGTTGTTGGGGTTCATCTCATACTTCTGAAGGTTTGAGGGTGCTGCCTGTTCCATACTCCCCCTACTCCTAGCCTTTTAGGGGTACAAACAATAGTAATTGGGGCCTAGTGTGGTTGTGTACGTGTGATATACATACACTTTTTTTGGATCATATTTTCTATTCCGCTATTTAATCAAAAACCTTTGGGGATCAGTTAAATTGGGGGATAGTCTGTGTTGGTACGTGTGAGAGAGATCCACCTTTCCAAGTTGTTGGGGTTCATCTCATACTTCTGAAGGTTTGAGGGTGCTGCCTGTTCCATACCCCCCCTACTCCTCATCTAGCCTTTTAGGGGTACAAACAATAGTAATTGGGGCCTAGTGTGGTTGTGTACGTGTGATATACATACACTTTTTTTGGATCATATTTTCTATTCCGCTATTTAATCAAAAACCTTTGGGGATCAGTTAAATTGGGGGATAGTCTGTGTTGGTACGTGTGAGAGAGATCCACCTTTCCAAGTTGTTGGGGTTCATCTCATACTTCTGAAGGTTTGAGGGTGCTGCCTGTTCCATACTCCCCCTACTCCTAGCCTTTTAGGGGTACAAACAATAGTAATTGGGGCCTAGTGTGGTTGTGTACGTGTGATATACATACACTTTTTTTGGATCATATTTTCTATTCCGCTATTTAATCAAAAACCTTTGGGGATCAGTTAAATTGGGGGATAGTCTGTGTTGGTACGTGTGAGAGAGATCCACCTTTCCAAGTTGTTGGGGTTCATCTCATACTTCTGAAGGTTTGAGGGTGCTGCCTGTTCCATACCCCCCCTACTCCTCATCTAGCCTTTTAGGGGTACAAACAATAGTAATTGGGGCCTAGTGTGGTTGTGTACGTGTGATATACATACACTTTTTTTGGATCATATTTTCTATTCCGCTATTTAATCAAAAACCTTTGGGGATCAGTTAAATTGGGGGATAGTCTGTGTTGGTACGTGTGAGAGAGATCCACCTTTCCAAGTTGTTGGGGTTCATCTCATACTTCTGAAGGTTTGAGGGTGCTGCCTGTTCCATACTCCCCCTACTCCTAGCCTTTTAGGGGTACAAACAATAGTAATTGGGGCCTAGTGTGGTTGTGTACGTGTGATATACATACACTTTTTTTGGATCATATTTTCTATTCCGCTATTTAATCAAAAACCTTTGGGGATCAGTTAAATTGGGGGATAGTCTGTGTTGGTACGTGTGAGAGAGATCCACCTTTCCAAGTTGTTGGGGTTCATCTCATACTTCTGAAGGTTTGAGGGTGCTGCCTGTTCCATACCCCCCCTACTCCTCATCTAGCCTTTTAGGGGTACAAACAATAGTAATTGGGGCCTAGTGTGGTTGTGTACGTGTGATATACATACACTTTTTTTGGATCATATTTTCTATTCCGCTATTTAATCAAAAACCTTTGGGGATCAGTTAAATTGGGGGATAGTCTGTGTTGGTACGTGTGAGAGAGATCCACCTTTCCAAGTTGTTGGGGTTCATCTCATACTTCTGAAGGTTTGAGGGTGCTGCCTGTTCCATACCCCCCCTACTCCTCATCTAGCCTTTTAGGGGTACAAACAATAGTAATTGGGGCCTAGTGTGGTTGTGTACGTGTGATATACATACACTTTTTTTGGATCATATTTTCTATTCCGCTATTTAATCAAAAACCTTTGGGGATCAGTTAAATTGGGGGATAGTCTGTGTTGGTACGTGTGAGAGAGATCCACCTTTCCAAGTTTTTGGGGTTCATCTCATACTTCTGAAGATTTGAGGGTGCTGCATGTTCCATACTCCTCTTCCTCATCCTCCCTTTAGGGTAGGAAAAAATTTAATCGGGCCTAGTCTGTGTTTGTACGTGTGAGATACACAGTTTTTTATCCTATTCCGCTATTCAATACACACCCTTTTGGTGTAAAAAACATTAAATTGCGGCATAGTTTGCATATTTGACATTTGCATATATTGTGCCTTGTTGCGCTGTTTTGGGTACTCCACCAACATGGCCAGTGGCAATGACGCCATTCTCAGCTTAACTATCCCACTTCTATGCCTCCTTGAAAAAACAATTTGGGCGATGATGGAAGAGGATGTGGCACAGGATGAGGAGGAGGAGGAGGAGGATGAAGAGGTAACATTTCAAAGGCTTTCAGGGCAGTCATTCGCAAGGGGCTCCGAGGGTGGGTTCCTGCACACACAAACGCCAGGGACACAATTGTCCAGCAGGGGCACAGTTCTGGAGGATGAGGAGGATGAGGAGGAGGAGGAGCTGGAGGAGGAGATGGAACCATGTTCACAGCAGGGTGGCACCCAGGCCAGCTCATGGCCATCACTGGTGCGTGGCTGGGGGGATACAGAGGACACGGACGATACACCTCCCACAGAGGACAGCCTTTCGTCGCCTCTGGGCAGCCTGGCACACATGAGCGATTACATGCTGCAGTGTCTCCACAACGACCGCCGAGTTGCCCACATTCTAACTTGTGCTGATTACTGGGTGGCCACGCTGCTGGATCCCCGTTACAAGGACAACGTACCGTCCTTAATTCACTCACTGGAGCGCGATCGCAAGATGCGCGAGTACAAGCGCACGCTGGTAGACGCCATGCTGCTGGCATTCCCATCTGACAGCGGGGCCACAGTGGAAGCACAAGGCAGAGGAGGAGGAGGAGGAGGTCGCCAACGCAACCAGGGCACCGCCAGCACCTCAGAAGGCAGGGTTAGCATGGCCGAAATGTGGAAAAGCTTTGTCAGCACGCCACAACAAACAGCAGCACCAGCAGCTCAGATGGAACGTCTTAGCAGGAGGCAGCATTTTACCAACATGGTGGAGCAGTATGTGTGCACACGCCTACATGTAGTGAATGACGGGTCTGCCCCCTTCAACTTCTGGGTCTCCAAATTGGGCACATGGCCTGAGCTTGCCCTTTACGCCTTGGAGGTGCTGGCGTGCCCTGCAGCCAGTGTATTATCTGAACGGGTATTTAGCACGGCTGGGGGCGTTATAACAGACAAGCGCAGCCGCCTGTCCAGAGACAATGTGGACAAGCTCACGTTCATTAAAATGAACCAGGCATGGATCCCACGGGACTTTTCCGTACCTTATGCAGAATAGCAATGGATACCGACCTTACCCACCCATTGTTCCATTTTTGCTCTTTCTCACTCTTTTGGGGTGTACCCTCATTTAAAATTTTTGAAAAGAAGCAGTGTTGGCTACCTCGTCCTCCTCCTCAGGGCCAGATTAATGTAGGGGCTATTGGAGCTGCAGCTCCAGGCCCCTACCTTTTATATAGGCCCCGGGTTGGCCATATTCACTGTTACCGCTCTTCTGTCACTTGTAAACACAGAAGTCTGGCTTCTATGCTCGCTTCCCCAGGCAGCACCCTCAGAACCTCCCCACACAGCGTGAAGGCCGGACAAGGAGGGACAGTTGGCGATGCATGGATGTGTTTATGGGCTTCAGAGACAGCATCCCATGTTGAATTAGGCATGCATGGCTGCACCCTTCCTCCTCTGGGTGCATGGCAAGGCACGGCCCTTAAGGCCCTTCAAAATCCTCAGCACCAAGCCCATGATGCTGTTAATCCGGCCCTGGTCCTCCTCCACCGCCGCTTCCACCTACACCGCCCATAGGTGTGCGCAGCCTATTGCATTAAGGTGTGCACCCCAAAGTTGAAATACACATGCATGTGTTTGCCAGCAGGGAGAGTAATGTATCGGGGCCATGTACCTGTAGGCAAGGAGAAATAGAGCAGAGCAGGTCCCAGGGAGATCTTTCCCATCTCCTCACTGGCAATGCTATGTGCCCTAGGTGATTAGGGTGTGCCCAGGCACACCCAGCACACCCTGTGCGCACGCCTATGTCACCGCCACATCCACCACCACCTCAACCTCCCTCCTACTCCATATGGGCCTCGTCCTTCAGAGATGAAGAAGAACATTGTTTTATTTTTCTGTTTTTTTTTGTTGTTTTAAGTTATTTCCCTATCCACATTTGTTTGCAGAGCACTTGCCATGCTCTTAATTACGTTTTGCTGCCATTTGCAGCACTCTAGCCCTTTCCTTTGGTGTTTTAGAGCCATTTTAGTGCCTTAAAGTTCGGGTCCCCATTGACTTCAATGGGGTTCGGTGTCCGGGAAAAGTTCGGTAAAAGTCCGGGACACGGACCCGGACTTTTTTTTAAAGTTCGGCCGAACCCGTCGAACACGGACATCTAGGTGTCCGCTCAACCCTATTTATGATACAGTGGAGTTGATTTACTAAAACTGGAGAGTGCAAAATCTGGTGCAACTCTCAATAGAAAACAATCAGTGTCCAGGTTTTGATGCCAACGCTTAATTGAACAAGCTGAAGTTAGAAGCTGATTGGCTACCATGCACAGCTGCACCAGATTCTGTGTGCACCAGTTTTAGTAAATCTACCCCGCAGTGCTTTAGCAAACTAAAGATGAACTCTCTAGTCCACCACAAGACTTGTAATTCTGTTCAACCAGTTTTGTGGTCTGGGCAACCTTGCCAAACACCACAGTCAAGGTTGGCAATCTCACCTTTCTCTGCTGGAGTTAACGTGACACTAAGCTCTGTTTAAAAAAAGTATGTATTCTTTGGGCCTTGTTCTTGTAAGCATACACCTGAGTGAAGGGATGTGTTTGCCCACGAGGGATGCACAGGTGTTCTGTGAATGCTCGGGCAGGCATTCCCATTCATGTCAATTGAGATGCAATGGCTGCATGGACACGCACATGCAGGTCATCAAACGGAGACAGCAGTAGTTTGGGTACATGCACCTGCACCCATGCAGATGTCAAATTGGGAGCAGCGGCTGTGTCTGTGCAGCTACTTTAAGCCATTCGACATGCATGGCAATGCCGGCATGGGCATGCACAGAACATCTGTGCATCCCGTGTGGACAAACATGGCCCTTATGTGGGTTTATGCTTAATTACGCCCATGTGAATGAGGCCTAAGTCAGAAAAGTCTTACTCTTAACCTACTCCAAATCTCCAAACGTATTTTTATTTTTTGCTGCTATGATCTTGTTAGGGGATGATTCGTTCTCCATGGTCCTACCTTATGTAAGAGCATAGCCACCCTTTCTTGCTCGCTCCTGAGATGGACTATGGGCTGTGGACAATGGGCTTTTTAGCATGCAAAGAGCAGTGCACATGAATGGAAATAATCATGCACTGCTCTTTCCAAACAAACAGAAATGAGGGGGAAGAGAAGAGGTTCTGAAACTCATTGAGGACATAACTTTATTACTTTAAGCAATACAATTTAAAGTGGTTTTAAAGCCTCAACATTTTTTACCTTAATGCATTCCATTCCTTGCATTGAGGTAAAAAAATGATTAGGCATCAGTATCACCCCTAACCTTCTCTTTTACTTTCCTGAGCCCTTATTCAATCCAGAGTTGTGCTTGTCTGCAGCTTTTCTCTCCCCTCACTTCCTGGTCTCTCGGGCCTTGGCTTCCACTGTAGTAAATCAAAGCCAGTGACGAGGGAGCAGGGGGTGGGGCAGAGTTCTACTGTCTGTGTCAATAAATAAAGACATTGAGGCTCGGGAGCGAATTCACATTAGGGCCCCCAGAAAAAGCGACTTTCTATGGGGGCACTCAGCAGAGGGAGTGCTGGCAGGGGAACTGAGAAGAGGAGTTCAGGGTCACAGAGCAGGTAAGTGTACACCTGTTTGTTATTACTTTTTTTTCTAAATTCCGTTATACCGCAGTAAGACATATGTGCAGTGGCAAAAAATTGGGCTTTAATGTCCACACATCGCACATCTGTATTGCTGGACGGGCAATGTTTATGTGCTAAAAGTGCACTAATGGCACTTTTCCACTGCAAGTACCGGCTCGGCTCAATCGGCCCTGCTTGGCCCTGCTTGGCCCGGTTTGCTTTTCCACTGCTGGTACCGCATGGTACGGTGTTGGAACGGTTCGGTACGGTATGGTTTGCTTTTTCACTAAAGTAGTACTAAAGTTAAGTGAGTGGGATAACAACGGGGTAGGTGGGATTCTCTGACCAATCAGTGGCTAGTAGTGACTTCATGCAAAGGATTGTGGGATATGGTACCGGGTATGGTACCTCTTGGAACCACAATCGAGTAGGTACTGTTTTTGCGAGCCGTACCGTTCGGTTCCATGCAGTGGAAAAGCCCCGCTGTACCGTACCGTACTGAACCGTTCCTACACCAAACCATGCGGTACCAGCAGTCGAAAAGCACAAAAGCGAGCCGAACCGTTCGGTTCCCTGCAGTGGAAAAGCGCCAATAAAGACCGAGCTGCCAAAAACGTCTCTCGGTCCTGAGTAAACATCTGCAGCTGGTGGGATGGCTTTTGATCATGTGACCACTGTGACAGCCAATCACAGTGGTCACATGATCGGCAATCCCTCCCCCCCCCCCCCTTAGATGTTTAGTACTTTTAAAAAGGACACCAGGGTGGACCGGAAAGGGTTAAAGAGCATCTAGAAACACTTTATCCATCTGCACAGCCCAAGTCTGCTGATTGGATGAAAAAAGAGCATATGATGAGGTCATCACTGTGTCCTCTTCTCCTGTCAGTAAGTTCCTTGTGCTAGGTTGACAGCACTTTGCAAAGCAAAATATTCTGAATATACTGCAAAATGGGAGTGCTTCAAGAGCATACTTAACAAAGGGGTGGGCCAGTGCATTCCACAGGGAAATACATTTAAAAGAGCAAAACTAAACCCTGGGTGGCTAAACTCCAACATAAAAATGTATATTAGAGCTAAAGAAAAGGCCTTCAAAAAATACAAGACTGAGGGGTCATTGGCAGCATTTAAGCATTACAAAGAGTGTAATAAGAAATGTAAAGATGAAATCAGGGCGGCTAAAATAGAACACGAGAGACATATAGCGGAGGAGAGTAAAAAGAACCCCAAGAAGTTCTTTAAGTATATAAACAGTAAGAAAGCGAGGTCAGAACACATTGGCCCCATAAAAGATAATAAAGGAAAAATGGCCACAGAGGACAGAGAAAAGGCGGAAGTGTTAAATAATTTCTTTTCTTCAGTCTTCACAAAGGAATCGGGGGGCTACACGAACCTTGCTTGTAAGGCCGAACTAAATAATACACCTCAGGAAGCGCCGCCATGGCTAACAGAGGATAGACTTAGAGCTAAACTAGAGAAACTTAACATAAATAAATCCCCGGGACCGGGTGGCTTGCACCCGAGGGTTCTTAATGAGCTCAGCCAGGTGATTGCCAGACCATTATTCTTGATCTTTAAGGATAGTTTACAGACGGGTATGGTGCCAGCTGATTGGAAAAAAGCCAACGTGGTACCAATATTTAAAAAGGGGCCGAGATATATCCCGGGTAACTATAGGCCGGTCAGCCTAACATCAGTAGTCTGCAAAATTTTGGAGGGGATGATAAGGGACCACATACAAGACTTTAGTAATGAAAACGGTATTATAAGTAGTAATCAGCATGGATTCATGAAAAATCATTCGTGACAAACCAATCTATTAACCTTCTACGATGAAGTGAGCTGCCACTTAGATAAAGGTAAGCCTGTGGATGTGGTGTATCTGGACTTTGCAAAAGCCTTTGACACCGTTCCCCACAAACACTTACTGTACAAACTAAGGAAGGTAGGTATGGACCATAAGGTGAGTACCTGGATAGAGAACTGGCTCCAGGGTAGAGTCCAGAGGGTGATGATTAATGGGGAGTACTCGGATTGGGCGGGTGTGGAAAGTGGGGTCCCCCAGGGTTCTGTCCTGGGACCAATCCTGTTTAATTTATTCATAAATGATCTAGAGGAGGGGATATCTAGTACAATCTCAGTATTTGCAGATGATACTAAACTAAGCATGCCAATATCTTCTATGCAGGATGTGGAAACCTTGCAAGAGGACCTGAACAAAATAACGGGGTGGGCAACTACATGGCAGATGAGATTTAATGTTGAAAAATGTAAAGTAATGCACTTGGGGGCCAGAAACCAGAAAGCAAGCTACTCACTAGGGGGGGAACCTCTGGGTGAGTCTAGGATGGAAAAGGACTTGGGGGTACTGGTAGACAACAGGCTTGGCAGTGGCATGCAATGCCAAGCCGCCGCAAGCAAAGCCAACAGAATACTGGGTTGTATAAAAAAGGGGATTCACTCCAGAAATAAAGAGATTATTCTCCCACTCTACAAGACTCTGGTCCGGCCACATCTGGAGTATGCTGTCCAGTTCTGGGCACCGGTCCTCAGGAAGGATGTGCTGGAACTGGAGAAAGTCCAGAGAAGGGCAACAAAAATAATTAGGGGAATGGAGGACATCAGCTATGAGGAAAGACTACAAGCACTGAACCTATTCTCTCTGGAGAAGAGAAGATTGAGGGGGGATATGATATCAATGTACAAATACTGTACTGGCGACCCGAGCATAAGGAACAAACTATTCAGAGAGAGGAGAAACAATAAGACACGTGGCCACTCACTAAAACTTGAGGAAACGCGGTTTAACCTTAAAGTGCGTAAGGGGTTCTTCACTGTAAGAGCGGTAAGGATGTGGAATTCTCTTCCACAAGCAGTCGTATCAGCAGGGAGCATTGATAGTTTCAAAAAACTATTAGATGGACACCTTAAAGACAACAACATACAGGGGTATACAATGTACGGTTAATAGCAAAAACACACACACATCATAGGTTGAACTGGATGGACTGATGTCTTTTTTCAACCTCACTAACTATGTAACTATGTATGTAACTGCTGTACTATTAGGTAGGGGAAGGAAACACATATGTAGATAGATTCAGCTTTGTTTTAAAACACAAAACTAGATTAAATGGCAACCCTTTCTATCTGCTGAAGTTCAGCTTTAGGTCTTCCATATCTCATGACCAAAAAAGTAACTGCAAGGTGGGTTTATGGTGATTGTTCCTTGTTCTGAAGGGGTTCTGTCTTCCCAAGACACAAAAAAAAAAAAACTTTACAGATGCTTTGGCTGTAGACGGCTAGAAATGATAATTTTACTTTAGTTCATGGCTCCTACAAAGTATTTAGGGAGTCTGGGATTTTGACTTGACAAGAAACCTGGAGAACATTCCTTGTTTTGTTCCAGGATGAAACCCCTGGGAGTGAAGTGTGTGCCAACATCGTAACAGACAAGACAGCACAAGAAGACGGCCAAAAATGGATGAACTTAGAAGAGGGGGAATCTCGAGCTGACAGCTATAATTTCAATAAAACACCCACAGACTTCTCCAGTTTTGTGTGGCTCTGAGTAAGTGATCTTTAGTTCAAACCTTCAGCATACATTTCTTCATCCATTGATCAAGCGTCTTCTTATCAGCACCGTCAGCTATATTGTGCAATAGCTCAGTGTTTCATTTTTATTTTTATTCCCAAATAAGACATTTTAGATTCCCCCTGGCCTACCAATTTCAGGGGGAAGCAACGACTGACCAGGTTGATTTTGTGCCTGCTCAGTGCAGAAATTAGGGTCTTCAGACGAGCATGCAAGTTTATATTACTATCATTCTTCACAAAGGTTTTGTGGCAGTTAGACCTTCAGCTACCATTTAATAAACCTTTTAGATATCTATACCCCAAAGCAAACAGTTGATATGTTGAAGCTTACCGATCTGTAAATGTGGTGACTACATTAGTTCTTTTTCCTATATTTTCACCTGGTGATCTGGCCAGTGATTCTCATAATTTTTAAATTCATTTAACACCCACTAGAGTCTGTAAATCTCCAGAAAACATGGGGAAGCATTCAAACCCGCAGCCTATATGACCCAGAGAAGCCCAAAGCAATCACTCATGGCTTAACTAATTACAGGATAGCCAAATAACTAAATGTGCCTTACCAAACCAAGCATGCTAACTAGGAGGATGCTTCAATTGCAGAAAATCTATTAATGTTGTCACAAATTCAGAGCTGTCAGGTATCCTCTGCACACTGATTGCGTTATCTCAATGAGCCACCCTAGTACTTATTAGGGATGGGCCGAACACCCCCTGTTCGGTTCACAGCAGAACTCTTGAAAAGGGGAAATGTTCTAACCTGAACTGTGAACCCCATTGAAGTTTATATGGAATAATTAAAATTGCCCATTTTAGAATGCTTATATGGAAGTAAATGCCCATAAAAGGGGTATGGGCGTATGGGTACTGCCCCGGGGGACATGTTTTAATAATAAAATTAAAAAAAGATAGTTTTTGCAGGAGCAGTGATTTTTAGTATGCTTAAAGTGCACAAATAAAACTGAAACATTATTTTAAATATAGTGCCTGATGTCACATGACTTCAGAAAGGGCGGTGCCCCTGGGTTAGATAGCCAGGTGGCCTCACCCCTTGCCCATATAAGAAATGTCAAAGCGTGGAGTGGGCATACAGCGGGAGGCCTCCCAGGAGGCAAGAACATTTTTAATTTTTTCTATTTTTAGGGTCGGCGGGCAGCGTGATTAACGATGGATTTACATCCAGGGACACATTTTTTTTTTATTTATTAAAAGATTTGTCAAAAACTGTCTCGTGTGGTTATTACTTTTGTACACTTTTTTTGTGAATGGGTAGGGGTAATATGTACCCGATACCCATTAATATAGGGAGGGGGGGCATGATCTGGGGGCCCCCTTGTTAAAGGGAGCTTCCAGATTCCGATAAGCCCTCCGCCCGCAGACCCCGACAACCACAGCCCAGGGTTGTCGGGAAGGTGCTTTAGGGTGGGGCTGGAAGAGCCCCCCTGCCCCAAAGCACCCACCCCCCCCATGTTGAGGGCATGTGGCCTGGTATAGTTCAGGAGGGGGGGCTCACTCGTCCACCCCCCCCTTTCCTGAAATGCCAGGCTGCATGCTTGGAAATGGGTCTGGTATAGATTTTGGGGGGGACCCCACGCCGTTTTGTTTCTTAGAGATCTGAGAGTGGAAGTGATTAAGTAGTTTAGCAAAACTGGGCAGGGCTGACACCATTCTACAAATTGCTCACAGCAGGATTTAAGAGCTGAGTGCATTTGGTGGATCACCAGGTATTTTTTGGTACTTACATGGTCTTCAAAATGATAAAACACATGGAAACTTGCATGTATTGAGGAAGTGTAATGCATATTTGTCTTTTATTTTTGCCTTAACATACAGTATCCTTTAAAGTAGAAGTTTGGTTTAAACCTATTAAATCTTAAACCCACTCCCACCCCCGTTCTAAGTTCTTTTCTAACTAGCCTGTAGACAAAATACTGTATGTGTATACTTACCTGTTCCCTGGGTGCTCCAGTCCAGCCTCAGTTATGAGAAGAGGTCTCCCCTCCTCTCCCCTGAAGCTAGTGCTGCGAGCTGATCATGTAACTAGACTGCCGGAGCCCGCAGATAATAGGTAAGTATACACACCTACAGGCTAGTTAGAAAAGGACTTAGAATGTGGGTGGGAGCAGGTTTAGGATTAGGTTTAGACTGGACTTCAACTTTAACTCTTAAACAAGCTTTTCTAGTACTGCCACATCATTGCCAACATGATGGAAGTGCACAAGGCTACAAAAGTGACATTTATGAAAAAGACTAAAATTTCAATCACTGGAAGAGACAAATGCAAAATCTTCCTTATGGCCGGAAGAAAATCGGCCAAAAATTTCCGTTCAGTGAAGGTTCGGCCGATATTCTACTCGTCAATGCCCAGCCATCAGTGACCGATATCGATATTGTGAACGAAAAATCCCGTTTGAAAAAAACGAAAAATTCTGTCGTCTCTTTTGCGAACGAACGATATTCTATACGTTGGTGTTAAGGTCGTTCATTTAAAATCTGTAGAACATCATCACGCATGCACTGTTTCGATGGTCGGCGGTCAAACGGTCGGGCGATATTCGGCCTGTGTATGTTGGCAACGTTTTCGACCAACGAACACTTTTTCATAAGTCGGTGGTCGAATGATCGGGCGATATTCGGCCCGTGTATTCCAGCCATTACTGTCCTTTTTCATAGTGTTATGTTTACTACTGGAAAAACAGATGCTCTTTAAAGAGACGCTGTCACTTTTCCCATTCAAGGCAAGGTGATAAGGGCAAAGTGATAAGGTCTGAGAGAAGGCCATTCACTGACTCTCTGAAACTCAACTTTTCAGCATTCTCTCATTGCTCCTTCCTCAAAATAGTTAGAGCTTCATGTGACATCCTCCCATGTAACAATGCTTGGGTCTAGGTGTAAATTTTTTAGGCCTGAGCAAAGTCATCTTACGGGGGGGGGGGGGGGTGATGTCACTACACCCTCTGGGCTAACACTGTGTATTTTGGTGCTGGCTGTGGTGAAAGGAGGAGTGGCACGGGAATTGCTGGTAAGGTGAGTATGAGTGGGTCATGGGTATTTAACCAACACTGGCAATAGGCAAAACCACAGTGTTACTTTAACCACTTCCCGCCCGCCCTATTACAAAATGACGGCGGGAATGTGGTTGTGTTATCCTGACCGGACGTCATATGACGGCGGCAGGATAATACAGCTCTGGGCGCCCCCCGGGGGCGCGCAGAGCGGCGATCGGTGATGCGAGGTGTCAGTCTGACACCCTGCATCTCCGATCTCTGTAAAGAGCCTCTGACGGAGGCTCTTTACCATGTGATCAGCCGTGTCCAATCACGGCTGGTCACATAGTAAAACAGGAACAGCCGTTGATCGGCTTTCCTTAGTTCGTGCCTGACAGGCACGAGTAAAGGAGCGCCGATCGGCGGCTCCCCTGACAGGGGGGGGGGGGGGGGGTCGGCACTGGTAATCAGATCATTGATTACCAGTGCAGACCCTCGGGGGGGGGATGCCACTAGAACCACCAGGGATGCCCACTATGACCCCAGGGATGCCCACTATGACCCCAGGGATGCCCACTATGGCCACCAGGGATGGCAATCAGGGCTCAGGGAGCCCCCCATTGCCCTCCCCATCAGTGATGCCCACCAGTGTCCTCCCTATCAGTGCTGCCCACAAGTGCCCATCATTGCCATCCTTTAGTGTCGCCCACCAGTGCCCATTATTGCCCACCAGTGCCGCCTATCAGTGCCCATTAGTGTCCATCAGTGCCGCCCGTCAGTGGCGATCAGTGCCGCCCATCAGTGCCCATCAGTGCCCACCAGTGCTGCCTATCAGTGCCCATTAGTGCCCGTCAGTGCCACCTATCAGTGCCCATCAGTGCCGCCTATCAGTGCCCATCAATGCCGCCTATCAGTGCCCAGCAGTGCCGCCTATCAGTGCCCACCAATGCTGCATATCAGTGCTACCTATCAGTGCCACATATCAGTGCCTATCAGTGCCGCCTATCAGTGCCGTCTGTCAGTGCCGCCTATCAGTGCCACCCCATCAGTGCCACCCCATCAGTGCCACCCCATCATTGCCTCCTCATCAGTGCCTGTCAGTGCAGTCTCATCAGTGCTCATCGGTGCAGGAAAAAACATATTTATTTACAAAATTGTATAACATAAACAAAAAAACTTTTTTTTTTTTTTCAAACTTTTCTGTCTTTTTTTATTTGTTTAGCAAAAAGTAAAAATCACACAGGTGATCAAATACCACCAAAAGAAAGCTCTATTTGTGGGGGGAAAATGATATAAATTTGGTGTAAGTACAGTGTTGCATGACCGCGCAATTGTCATTCAAAATGCAACAGCGCTAAAAGGGGAAAATTGGCCTGGGCAGGAAGGGAGGGAAGTGCCCTGTATTAAAGTGGTTAAATCATCCAGCAAACTGCAAGTTTGGATGTTAGCAGTTAGTAGATGGGACCAAAATATGCAGATGGATACTGATGGTATACTGATGTGATACTGAGTTGATGTTACTGTGATACATTAGGACTCAGGTTTAGGAACCTTTTGTTCACAGTAAAGGCACCATATGTAATTTTACTCTACTCCTATCCAAGCTTACACTGATAGTATGGAGAAGAGTCTAATCTACACACAAAAGAAGGGTATTGGAATAGAGCTGTGTGTGTGTCCACCAAGAAATAGAGTAAAACACTTTGAATGGAATATTTAACTGACCAAAAGGATGCAAATGCATTGATAGGGTTTATATGCACTTTAATGTACAGTTCTCTGTGTTCATTACAATAACAAGAAAATGGAAGAACAAGCATTAAAAAATTGGAAAATCATATAAAAAAACTACCTTAAAACATATATATGGTTCCTTCTTGCACCTACCCAATCTATGTCTGCTGTCACATGTTCCCTTTTGGCATCTCTTCTATTAGCAGCAGTTACATAGTAACATAGTACATAGTAACATAGTAGTTGAGGTTGAATAAAGACAACAGTCCATCAAGTTCAACCTGTGTAGTTGTGTGTGGACGAATTAATTTCCCATATCCCTGAATATTTTGATCTTGGAGATGTATGTCCAAGAGTCTTTTAAAAGTAACCATACTCCCCGCAGTTACCACCATTTGTGGAAGAGAGTTCCACAATCGTTTTGCCTTTACTGTAAAAAACCCCTTGCGTAGTCTGAGGTTAAACTGCTTCTCCTCTAGTCGCATTGTATGGCCTCGTGTCCTCTTACATTCCTTGCGACTGAAACGTTTTTTTCTATGCTGAGATCACCATTGAGGTATTTGTAAATCTCTATCATGTCCCCTATCAGGCATCTCTTCTCTAGGGAGAATAAATCAAGCGCTTGTAAATGCTCCTTATAATTTAGGTCCAATCCCCTAACTAGCTTAGTTGCCCTTCTTTGGACTCTTTCCAGTTCCGGTACATGCTTCCTGATGTAGCACCCTACAGGTAGGTGCTAGGTAAAAGTATAGTGGGCCTTGGCTGCCTAACAGCAGGGCCATGATTTCAGCTGGCTGTCATATTTCCCAGGTGTGTCTGCATGAGAGGGGTCTCTCCCTGCTGGCTCCATGAGTGGGTTATCATTGGGCAGTGGAGGAAACCCAATCAGAGTCATACTCAGGCCTGTATCTACCCCAGAAGGCAGATTCTGCCGCAGAGTATTCTGTTAGTGGGTATAAGTTCTGAGGGAACGCATGATGCAGCGTCTTTGGTGGGAAGCAGAGTCCCAGGAGGGAGAGTACGGCTGTCTCTCCTCCTGTCAGAAGGATCGGTGTCCTGGGTGGCTGCCTGGGAATCCTCAGAATGAGCTTGAGTTGAGCTGCAGAGAGGATCTGGTGTGCCGAGGATCAGTGGAGGAAGAGGGGTTCAGTTCCAGGAAAGCCTACCAAGGTCGTGAGTACTGTGAACTGCCGCTAGGGGTCTGCCAAGTGTAGAGGGGACCACTCCAGAGAAGGTTCCAGGGATCCATGAGTCAGCTAGCTATAAAGGGAGTGCCTAGTCAGAGGACC